>NC_056743.1:181651187-181951187 GCF_019279795.1 Protopterus annectens
TCTAAAAAGCCTATGGTATCAACATTCTCAGGACCTGGAATCAATGATTCATATCATTCTTTGCATACAGAGTTCCTTTGGTGGGCAGAGGCCTGCTACCACAACAAGGGGCTCCCATTCACTCTACCCCCTGCCGCCCAAACCGTAACAACAGATGCATCAGACTATGCATGGTGGACGCAGTTGGCAGGGCATTGCATTCAGGGCAAATGGAACCTGAGTCACATGCACCTGCACATTAGTCAAAAAGAAATGTTAGCTGTGCAGAATTCCCTGACAGCCTTCAAGGACCACATTCTTCCAGGACAATTATTGGTAAAGACAGACAACACCACTGTTATGTGGTACATAAACAAGCAGGGGGGGAACCCACTTGTACCCTATCTGCAGACTAGCCATGGCTGTGTGGAACACATCCTTGAGCTACCAAGTGCACCTATAAGCTCAATTCCTGCCAGGCAAGCTAAATTCACTGGCAGATGACCTAAGCAGAAATATCATGGACCCACACGAGTGGAAACTGGAACCAAAGATATTCAACCTTTTGAGAAACAAATGGGGGAATCCAGAGATATACCTGTTTGCCTCCCCTCAGAACTACCAATTGGACAAATTCTGCACAAGGAATTCCCACAGTCAAGCTTGGAAAGTGGATGCCCTGTCCTTCACCGGGGAAAGCCTCTCAGTTTATGCCTTTCCCCCTCTGCCTCTCCTCTCGAAAGTTCTGCTAAAGATCAAACAGGACAAACTAAGGACAATACTGATTGCACTAGACTGGCCACGCCAACACTGGTGCCCCCTCTTGCGCAGTATGTCACAGCTGGAACCATGGCATCTGCCTCAGACCCCTTCCCTGCTGTCCCAGCAGGAGGGCCAGATTCTGCATTCTCAACTTCAAACCCTGAACCTTGCAGCCTAGCTAATTCCTTGAGCTCTCCAATAATGGGTCTATGTTATAACATCGAATTTTATAAAGTTCGAATGTTATAATATCGAACCAGTTTTGTCGAACGCTGAAAACAGCGAAGGTGCAGGACACTGAATTCTTTCCCAGGGAAAGAATTCGGTGGGCCGTTGCTGTGGCTTCACTGTTTTCAGCGTTCGATATGTTAGAGCATTACTGGTCGGGTTCAGGTAAGTGTGCGATTGTGTGTAGGTTAGGGGGCGGATTAGGTGAGTTAGGGTTAGGGAGCAGGTCAGATAAGTGTGCGGTTGTGTGTAGGTTAGGGTTAGGGGGCGGGTTAGGTGAGTTAGGGTTAGGGCGCGGGTGAGGTGAGTGTGCGATAGTGACGGACCTTAGGGTTAGGGTCGGGTTAAGGTAAGTGGATAGCTAGTAGTGTATGTAAAGTTTAGTTTAGGTGTAGGATTTTAAGTGTATATGTGTGGATTGCTGTTTTTTGTGTGTGTTTGTGTTGTGTGTATGTTTCTCGGAATAGCGACCCCCCCCCGTGGGAAAAAAATTTCTATTCTGACTGTTCGATGTTTGCGGATTTTGATGTTCAGGGTTCTATATTATAACATTCGATCTTTGTAGATTTCGATGTTGTAATATAGACCCCCAATAACATCCCTCAGTAAGCAGGTGCTAGATGTCATTCTGGAGGCAAGGAGGCCTAGTTCTAGAAAATCCCATGCTGAAAAGTGGAAAAGATACTGTTCCTGGAGCCAGACTCAGGAGATGGACACAACGGTGCCCAGCATACTGCATATTCTTCAGTACTAAACAGAGATGCTCCACAAGGGCCTTTCCTTCTTGTCAATTAAAATTCATGCCTCTGCCATTTCAGCTCATTATAATACTGAACCACCCCTCTTCTCTCACCCCCTGCTAAAGCAATTCCTCAGAGGGGCCAAAAATTTAAGACCACCCAGAAGAGCTCCTACTCCAGCCTGGGACCTTAGCTTTGTATTGGAAAAGCTCACTCTACCTCCTTTTGAGCCAGCTGCAACTGCAGAGTTGAAATTCCTTTCTTGGAAAACAGCCTTCCTTCTAGCCATCACTTCAGCAAGAAGAGTGGCTGAATTACAGGCCCTCATGGCAGTGGAGCTATTCATCATCTTCCATGCAGACAGGGTGTCCCTCAGGACCAATCCTTCCTTTATGCCCAAGGTGTTGTCTAGTGTAGCCCTTAATCAGTCCATTCATTTGCCTACTTTTTTCCCAAATCCACAAAACAAAGGAGAATGAATACTGCACTCTTTGGACGTGCACAGGCAACTTAGATTTTATCAACTTAGATTTTATTTGGAGAGGACTAAGCCTCTCAGAAAATCTGAACAGCGCTAGTAGGCTTTGCTGCAGGGCCAGAGGGGAAGGCCATTTCAAAGCAAATCATTTCTAAACGGATAGCCCATTGCATTCCTTTCTGCTATAAGCACCATGGAAAACCTACCCCACAGGGGATTAGATCACATTCCACCAGGGCTGCATCTACCTCTACAGCCTTCCTCAGAGGAGTCCCTACCAGGGACATCCTAGAAGCTGCTACCTGGAGCTCTGTACATACCTTCTCCAAGCATTACCACATGCCTATTTTTTCTAAATCCAGAGCTGATTTTGCCACTGCAGTTTTGCAGGGCTTAATAGCTGGTCCTAATGCTCTCTAACTTCCTTCTCCCTTCCTTAGCTTTGGGAATCAACCCAAATATAATCACTGCAACAGCGAAACATGAAGGACATAGTACAGTTGTGTACACTTACCATAAATGTAGATGTTCGAGTGTATTCACTGTTGCAGTCCTGGTTACCCTCTCTCCAGCCCCCTCACTTCTCTTGGCTATACTTTTCTTCTTGTGTAGTGTATTTCAGCTTTCTGGTGTATTTGCATTTTGTTGGAGGTGTAACCTAACATATAATTGCTTTCCATTATGAGGGCACCTGACATCTGGGGCAAGAAAAACTGATGTAATGGCGTTGGCTGCATGTTTTATAACCCTGATGACCTGACGTCATGGAAGAAGATACAACATCCGATGCAGGAATCCAAGACTTTGATATTCAGGCCAGCTGAGGGCTACCTGCGGGCAGATAACCCAAATGTAATGACTGCAACAGTGAGTACACTCGAACATCTACATTTATGGTAAGTGTACACAGCTGTACTTTTCCGTTCTGTATTCATCTTTCATACTGCCTTTAAAGCTGTCATGGACAGCTGCTTTTCATTTTTTTAACTTTACTCATGGGAGTTCTTTAGTCACACCCCTTCCACTTTTCATTTAGTTACTAAAAATAAAATTAAGCAAACACTGACTCTTTTATTGGAAAGCACTGCCTTATTTGCCTCTTTAAAAATAACATGATTAGAACATGCTTTTAACAAGAAGAGCTCATTGATTCTATACAACACGTGTGTGTGTGTGTGTGTGTGTTGTCTTTCAGCTTTTCCCGGTTAGGGGTCACCACAGCAGAACTCCCATCCGCTAATGATTGGCAGTGGATTTTTACTGTGCCAAGCTGCCAGCCCGACACCCAACCTTCAAAGAAGGCATGCCCATTCACACACGCACCTACCTGCATGTCTTTAACGTCACTCGACCTCTGGGAGGACATGCAGACTCCATACAGGAGGCACTCCAGCCGAGAATCGAATGGGAGAACCTCTTGCTGTGAGGCGACAACACTAACCGTTGCAATACCGCAACTGTACAACACATAATGTATCAAATTTCCACACATTTGGAACAGACTGTATTCTAACTATACTTGACATTCATATGTATTGGATTCCAAATTCGGAATACATACTTGTTTTCAGCTATTAACAAATGATCTGATAATGTCAATTTTCATTCTTTTTTCAATCAGTGTTTTCGGATCCAACCCTTGGATCTGACTCTTGACACATTTTACTGCTCATGGATACTGGAAACTCTTGAGCTCCTCCCTTGTCTACAATGTTCTAGTTCTCTACCATATCTTAGAACTCATTTACCGCTTTCAGGGATGGAAGTGGTCCCTGATAGCTCTCGAGCTTTAATGTGGTATTGTGAGTGATGTAGCATTTTCTCATTTCAATAACTTTTTTCTATTTATATTATCTTCTTCTTCTTCTTCTTTCAGCTTTTCCCAGTTAGGGGTCGCCACAGCGGATCATCTGTCCGCTCATGATTGACAGTGGAGTTTTACAGTGTCGAGTTGCCAGCCCGGCACCAAACCTTCCACAGAAGGCACACACATGCACACACTCACACCTAGGGCCAATTTTAGAGTATCCAATCCACCTACTGCATGTCTTTGGGATGTGGGAGGAAACCGGAGCACCCGGAGGAAACCCATGCGACCACAGGGAGGACATGCAGACTCCGCACAGAAAGCATCCCAGCCGAGAATCGAACCAGAGAACCTTTTGCTGTGAGGCGGCAACACTAACTGCTGCACCACTGTGGCCGCCCTTTCCATTTATATTATCTATTCCACCTTTATCCTTTATACATTTAGTGGTATATTCCTCATTTACCATTGTTGATATATTTTTCTATCTTCTACCCTTGTGGTAATTTCTTAAATTACCATTTTTGGTAATCTCCTTTTCAATTTCTTCTGTAACAAAAAAAATCTTCTATTTTTTATTATCGCTGTAGTTCATTTTCTCCTTAAATATGGATGAAAGAGTTTCAGGTTTTAAAAATGTAAGGCTTGTGGGCATAAGATACCTGTCACTAATGCATGTAATCCATGTGTGTATTGCTTAGGCCTACCTCATTTAAAACAATAGCGCATTATTTGTAAAGCCTTTAATCCATGGGGCTTAGTGGGATTGCAAGAATAAGCTAATTTTAATAGGCTTATTTCCTACTGCTCTTGGAGACTTTATCTGGAGTTCACTCCCCAAAAAAATCTGATAAGGAGTCCAGAAAGTTTACATTGGACCCTTGTGCATCATCCACTCCTGGCTCAGACCCGATTCTTGAACCTTCTCCTTAGGAGTCCAAGCAGCTGGTCCAAGTTGCACAGATCCAAAAATGAAATGCTCTGATCTGTCAGCTTATGACAAGAGAACCGTATCATCAGATCCGGCACACTTGGAGCCAAATCTCCCTAGGACCCGATATCCTTCATCTCTGGACCCTGTCCCTTCACATCTACCATCACAGTTCCTTGAGAGATGCCATCATTCTAAGACCCCCACCAGTGCTGTCTTCTCATTCTTCCAGGAGTGTGACAGAAGCAGATGTAGATAGAATGATGACGAAATTTCTCTCTGCTCAGAGTCAGATGAGAGTTCTCCCGGCTCGTACCCCATTGGGTCTGGAGACCTTTCCAATAGTACTCCATCTGTTTTGGCTCCTTCTCCAATCAGATTTATGACTTCAGAGTTCCTGGATCCAAGACTCCCAGAATCGTCCATGTCAGATCCGAAGATTTTGGTATCTTCTGCTCCAGTACCTTCTCTGACTGGAACGGCTCCAAGTGTGTTTGAGCCGGATGACTCTTGGAGCTGTAGCACCATTGCCGAATTCCAGGTGTTGGAGTTGACTCCAAAGTTGTCAGAGCTGTGTCTGCCCCTCGGAGCCTCTGCTTTGGACAGTCCTGCTCTAACCTCTGTTTCCAGTATGCTGCCTTTGGGTCAGAAGGAGCCGATTGTTCAGAAGCATGTCTTCCTGGCACCGCTCGCCTCCTTCTCCCTGGGGCATAGTGCCATCGAGGTAGTGGAGAGTGTGTTCTCATATCTCTAGAAGAAAGATGACCCCTCCCAAACATCTTCCAATTCTAATATATCTTTATGCCTGGAGCCTCATCATTCTACTCCACAGGGACAGCCAGCCTAAAGTCTCCAGATTACCCAGCAGGGTGTACTCATATCTTCTGATACTTCTCTGAAGCATCCCACCAAAGAAGTCCCTAGGAAGAGAAAATGCAAGATGAGGCACTTAGACTCTCCTCGAATCTGTCACAGAAGATACCAATTTTGATGAGGGGGAAGAGCCTCCAAGTTCACCACCTGATGGCGTCTCCTTTGAAGGCATTCTGGAGATCCTTAAGCAAAAGGGGTGGTTGGTCTACCGATAACCGTTCCCAAGAGAAATCAGTATTCTGGAAACCTTTTTGTCTTGCTCGTCTACCTCCTGTGACTCCGTCCATTGATGAGCTCACTGACTTTATCTCTAGGTGGGCGTGGAAGGAACCTGCCACTGTTGACCTGATCCCTAAGAGACCAGACAGGAATCTGGCACCACAGAAAAAAATGAAATTTTGGAGCAAAGAAGTACCAGTAAATGCCATGGTCATATTGGTGGCCATAAAGAAAGAACTCACTGAACAGAGTTCATCTGTCTGTCCCCCTAACAGGGAGTCCAGGGAATTAGACAGATTTAAGAAGCATGTGTGTGCTTCAACAACTTTTGTACTCAGGTCACTGAATTATTTGGCACACTTCACCAGACTTCAGAGGGACTTGATTAAAGAGCTGTCCAAATCCTTCTCTGGATCCATTACTTCTGAGCCAGATACCTCTGTTGCGTCACAGTTACCCTACAGTCCATTTCCAGTTCATCCATGATGCTCATTTCAGATGCAGCTGAAGGTACCTCAAGAGTGGTAGGTTCAGACATTTCCATTAGGAGACATGCTTGGCTGCACTGTGTGATTTTACTGAACCCTTCCAGTCCTCCTTTTGACTGAAGTACTTTGTTTGGCCATAAAGTTAAAGACACACTATCCAGGTGTAAGCAGGATGGTAATAACCTGTCTGCAATGGGCATACGTTTTTCAGATGTTCATCGTGTTTCACTGTTGCAGTCATTACACTTGGGTTATCCTGCTGGCAGGCTACCCGCAGTCAGCCTGAATTCCAAAGTCTTGGTCCAGCGTCGGTTGCTGTCGCCTCTTCCCTGACGTCAGTGCGCCAGGGGTATAAAAGATGTAGCCGACTCCATTTTCTTAAGTCTTTCTTGCCCCGCGATGCCCGAAGCAAAAGCAGTTCGCAAGTGCCGGTCGGCCGACTCCTGAGATTTTCTAAATTGATTTTCAGATCCGAAGTCTTCTATAAAGCTAAGTACCCCATTGGGGAAACTTTTTTCTTGCTCTAGTCCGATGTCAGAAAAAGTTAAGAACTGTATTTTTTGTGGGAAGCAAATACCTCATAAGGATTTTCACTCTTACTGTATTCCTTGCCTAGGCCCTGACCACGACATTGCTAGTTGTTGGTTTTATGCTAGATTTAACCAACGCACTATTAAGCGTCGGTACGATTTTGCTTTTCATTACTTTGGCCGAAGGTTTAACTACATAATGCCGTCGGAACAGCTGACGACCGGAGTTCATAAAAAGCGCAAGGAAAAAGAAAAGGACAGGCATCCGAGGTCCAAAACCGACGAAGCCTCTTCTAGGCCAGTCGCCGGTTTGCTGGTTCTCATTGAGGCACTTTCGCAGCCCCTGACACCCGCTACCTCAGAGCCACAGGCCGCCTCTGACTCCCACGTGGAGACAACTGGGCCTCTGGATACTAAAGATATTCGGCCTTCGGAAACTAATCCCTCAGATGGGTCCAGAGCCGCTGAGCAGGCATCGGCTTCTGAGGGTGTTTTCAGACCTACATAGCTTTATGTCAAGCCAACTTCAGCATCAAAGGCTAAAACAGTTTTAAAGACAAAGAAACAAGTACAGCACTCTCCAGGACAGACTTCCATGCCTAAGAAACAGATGCTCAAAATGGCCAAAGACCTAATTACGTTGTTCAGGGGTTCCCACCCCCCTCCTAATAAGAGGCCTAGGCAAGACACTGAATATGATTCCTCTGATGAGGTTTCCATTTCTTCTGACTCGTCTTCCGAACAGGGATACTCTATTCCTCCATGTGAGGATTCTGATGCTGAAGAATCTATTCCTTCAGCTTCTCCTCCTGAGGATTACTCCTTTGGGGAAACCTTGCATACCATGAGGGAGCATTTCCACTGGGAGAGCCAAAATTATTCTGATTCTAAGAAAAGGCTCAGAGACTTTCTTTTACTACCTCAGCACAGACCTCTTGCTATTCCTGGTGTTCTCGACATAGTAGATGATGTATTTTCAGTGTCCGGCCTGTCTCCCGACTCTTTATCTCCTGCACCTGTTAAGCCAGACAGATACTACAGGGTTCTAGATTCTCATAAATTTTTATATAAAAACCATGCAGCTGACCCAGAAACTATTTCACAGGGTCCCAAAGGGGTCAAGGCTGCCACTGCAAAAAACCCTGTCCCCTCAGATAGAGATTCTAGGGCACTGGACAGATGGGGGGAAAACGTTTACACTTCTGCTACCTTGTCTGTAAGGGCTTTAAATTGTCAATTTCATATGCTTAAATAACAGCAATATTTAATGTCTCTGTTAAAACAGAAAATGTTGACAAATTCTGAATGTGTTGAGAACAAGGAATTGCAGGATTTATTGCATGCAGCTGAACAAGTGGGAAAACATACTTTGCAATGTGGTTATGATTCATTGGAGGCCTCTTGCAGCGCCGCTGTAACAGGCTCTGTCATTAGAAGGCATGCTTGGTTAAAGGAACAGACTCTGCCTGATCATGTTAAAGCAAAATTATTGGATGCTCCATTACAGCATGATACTTTTGTTTGGTGTTAAGGCAGAAGAGGTGTTAAAGAAAATGAAGGATAAAGCTAATTCTATGCAGACAGTGAAGGATTTCTTACAGGTGCAGCCACCCAGATTTAGCAGGTACTGGCCTTCGAAAAATTGGTCCTTTCCCATGTCAGACAGGCCACAAAGAGGCAGATACAGGCGCCCTAGAGGCAGACAGCAGCCCCAGGGCTCATACAGGCCCAAACAGTGGTGTGCTCCTACCTCCAAAAGCAGAGAAGGCAAAACACAGCCATGTAGGAAACAGTCCCAGTGACTTCCCTCTGCCAATGCCAAGCATTTACCTTTTGGCAGCACCCTTGGGGGGAAAGCTAGCACTTTTTTCACAAAATTGGCACATGATAACCCAGGACAAATGAGTCTTAAATATAGTCTCTCGAGGCTACACGTTCCACTTTCACACCCTTCCAAAGGCAAAAGGTATGCCAAACCTGCCACACAATCAATGGGCAGAGGCACAAAATCAAGTTTCATCTCTCATGGACATGATGGTGATTCAGCCAGTGCCATGACAAGAGCAGGGACAATTATTTTACTCAAGACTTTTCTTAGTACCAAGAAAGGACAAAGCATGGAGACCGATTCTTGACTTGTCTATTCTAAATGCTTTTCTGGACATTCCAAAATTCAAAATGTTGTCTCTGCAGCAGCTTCTGCCCATGCTGGGCAAAAAGGCTTGGCTTGTAACTTTGGACCTCAAAGAGGCATACCTGCATGTCCCAATCTGACAATCTTGCAGAAGCTACCTCAGATTCATAGCTGGCTCAATGCTCTACCAATTCTCTGCACTGCCCTTTGGCTTATCTACTGCACCCAGGGTCTTCATAGAATGCCTGGCACCAGTAATTGCATTTTGCAGACAAAGAGGAATTCAAATATATCCTTACTTGGACGACTGCCTTATTCAAGCAGAGAACGAGGACATTCTACTAAAGCATCTGGCGTTTGTAAAAAGATTACTAATTTGCCTAGGGTACACAGTAAACAAAAAGAAATCAAAACTAGTACCCTCTCAAGAGATAATATTCCTGGGTGCAAGCTTAAATACAACTGCCCAGATGGCTTATCTCACGCCAGACAAACAAAGGCAACTGACTTCTTACTTCGAAAACATGGCAATGAAGACCCAGTTACCTGCAAGAAAAATTCTGCAGGCTCTGGACTGCATGGCCTCCTGCATTCTGCTAATTCCATATGCAAGACTGCATATGAGGAAATTACAATGGTACCTAAACAGTGTTTGGACTCAACATGCCACACCCTGGAATCATTAATTTCACTCATTCCCTGCCTGCAACAGGAGTTTCGATGGTGGGCACAGGCCTGTCACCACAAGAAGGGACAGCCATTCACTTTACCCACAGCCAGGCAGACACTAACAACAGATGCATCAGATTATGCCTGGGGGGCCCACATGGCAGGAAAATGTATTCAGGGCACATGGCACCAAAGCCAAATGCATCTACACATCAATCAAAAAGAGATGCTAGCTGTATAAAATGCCCTGACAGCCTTCAAGGACCTACTCCATCCAGGACAGCTGCTGAAAAAGACTGAAAACACACAGTCATGTGGTACATAAACAAGCAGGGGGGCACACATTCCTACCCCCTCTGCAAACAAGCCATGATTTTGTGGAACACAGCATTGACTTACCAAGTACACATGCAAGCACAATTCCTGCCAGGAAAAACAAATGCTCTGGCAGACGAACTAAGCAGAAACCTCATGGACCCTCACAAGTGGAAACTAGATCCACAAATCTTCAGCATGATAACAAGAGAATGGGGACACCCAGACATAGATCTTTTTGCCTCCCCTCACAACTGTCAACGTCAGAGATTCTGCACAAGGACTTATCACAAACAAGCATGGAAAGTGGATGCTGTGTCATTCAGCTGGAACAACCTTACAGTATATGCCTTTCCTCTACTGCCTCTTCTCCCCAAGGTACTACTAAAGGTCAGACAAGAGAAGCCACAAATGATTCTGATTGCCCTGGATTAGCCACGCCAACACTGGTACCCAATCCTAAGGAGCTTGTCCCAAGGCCCAGCCTGGACATTGCCTCAAATTCCTCATTTACTGACCCAACAAAACAATCAGATCCTGCACAGTCAACTCAGAACTCAAATCTAGCTGCATGGTGGATACTGTGACCATTCAGAATACACCTCTCTCTAAAGCGGTTACGGATGTCATTTTAGAGGCCCAGCACAAGAAAATCGTATACAGACAAATGGAAGAGATTCTGTGCTTGGAACCAGGCACAAGGAATTGACACGCTTGTTCCAAATATTCCTCAGATTTTACAATGTCTAACTGAGATGCTGGACAAAGGCCTATCCTTCTCATCAATTAAGATCCATGCCTCTGCCATTTCAGCTCATTACAATACAGACCCGCCTATTTTTTCATATCCATTACTTAGGCAGTTCCTCAGGGGGGCCAAAAACATAAGACCTCCAAGGAGAGCACCAATACCTGCATGGGACCTCAATTTTGTCTTGGAAAAAACTCGCACTGCCTCCTTTTGAGCCAGCCAATACAGCTGAGATACAATTCTTATCATGGAAAACAGCTGTGCTCTTAGCAATATCTTTAGCAAGAAGAGTCTCAGAGTTACAGGCATTAATGGCTGTGGAACCTTTTATTATCTTCCATCCGGACAGGGTTTCTCTAAGGGCAAACCCAACATTTATACCTAAGGTAGTGTCCAGTGTGACTCTTAACCAAACCATCCATTTGCCTACTTTTTACCCAAACCCGCAGAATAAAGGGGAGAGACTTTTGCATTCTTTGGACATACACAGACAGCTACGCTTCTACTTGGACAAAACTAAAGCTTTCAGAAAGATTGAGCAACTTTTAGTGGCATATGCTGCAGGATCAGAAGAAAAGGCTATCTCAAAGCAGACTATTTCAAAATGGATAGGACACTGCATTCGTTTCTGCTATTCACAACATGGAAAGTCAGTGCCTAAGGGCATTAGACCACATTCTACCAGGGCAGCAGCCACCTCAGCAGCCTTCCTCAGAGGATTACCAACCAAGGATATTTTGGAGGCTGCAACTTGGACTTCAGTGCACACTTTTACTAAGCACTACCACTTGCCGCTTTACTCTAAATCCAGAGCAGGCTTTGCCACTGCAGTCTTGCAGGGCCTTATAGCCATTCCTAATTCTATTTAGACTCAGCCGTCCAACCTCAGCTTTGGGATTCAACCCAAGTGTAATGACTGCAACAGTGAAACACGATGAACATAGTACAGTTGTGTACCTACCATAAATGTAGATGTTCGAGTGTATTCACTGTTACAGTTCAGGTTACCCACCCACCATCCCAAATTCTTTGCTGGGACTTATCTGTACTTCTCTATCCTATACAACCTATGTGGTGTATTTGCTTGTAGATGAAGGTATTGTTTATTTTAGTGCATGCTTTTATTAGCAATTTTTTTTTAGCCTACCCTTTTGGGGGCACCTGACATCTGGGGCAAGAAAAACTGAAGAAAATGGCGTCGGATGCATCTTTTATACCCGTGGTGCACTGACGTCAGGGAAGAGGCGACAGCAACCGACGCCAGACCAAGACTTTGGAATTCAGGCAGACTGCGGGTAGCCTTCCAGCAGGATAACCCAAGTGTAATGACTGCAACAGTGAATACACTCGAACATCTACATTTATGGTAGGTACACAACTGTACTTTCCTCAAAGAACCTTTTCTAGGAATGAAAGAGATGGTTGAAAAAATGTGCTTCAGAAAGTCCCAGGGTCCTTTCCGTGATCCATGGGCAGAGGGGGAAGCTCACTGGAAGACGCTTCCTACGCAGCAGAGGAGGCCCACAGAACCAGGGGTCCAGAGATGCTTTCTCTGACAGGTTCCTATCATCGTTCTTGAAAGGAGGCCCAATTTTCCACCTCCGAAGTCTAAGGTTACCTATCCCTGCACCAGAGAGCCTGGCTAGACATTGTAAAAGATGCACGGGTCCAGAGAATTTCCAGAGATTATATAGTAGCCTCCACCCCTTTAACAGTAAACAAAATTCCAGATGCGCCACCCAGTCAGAGGAAAGCAGCAGCAGTGGAAATCAAAATTCTGGTAGAAAAAAGAGTCATCCCAGATTTCCCCCAGACCAGAAAGAGTCCGAAACTTACTCAAGATTCTTTATAGTGCCAAAGAAAACGGGACTGGAGACCAATTTTGGATCTCAGCAGTCTGAACAATCTCTGGAAATTTTCTGAAGCATCCGAGACTATCCATGTGCAACTAACAGTGGGTAAAACTGCCTTCCAGTTTATAGCCTGCTACAGACCACCCACCCAAACCCAGGAACCCCACTCGGCCTTTCTGAGAACACGGGAAAATATGAAGGTCTCTCCAAACACCATTATATTGGGCGACTTCAACTACCCAAACATAGACTGGGAGCATTACTCTAGCTCCAACACCCTAGCCCGAAGGTTCCTAGAATTTATAAACTCAAATGCTATGGAACAACTTGTTACCACTCCCACAAGAGGGGAAAACATACTGGACCTGATCATCACCAACATGGGGACTCTATGCTCCAGACCAGAAGTGTATCCCTCACTGGTAAGATCAGACCATAAACTAATCTCACTGGATATTCACATCCCGACCCCACCCCCTGCCCAGAAAACCACAGTGAAAACTTCTCTAAAGCAAATTTCACACTCCTCAAAACCGAGGTGGAATCCTTCAAAGCCCCCGGGCCTGTGGAAAACACGGCCCAGACCGCAGAATCTTTTATAAACGCATTCTATGAACACCTTCAGGAATGCATGGATCATGCCATCCCAAATAAAACCAAGACCCAATCCACCAAAGGCAGACGTCCTGTCTGGTGGACCCCAGCCATAAACAAACTATACAATAGAAGGAGGAAGCTACTAAATGATGGAGCAAAATCCCAAAAAGGGAAGGCATCACTGATCAGTATTAGCAAAAAACTACAGGCGCTCATAAAATTGTCTAAGGCCAGCTTCGAGAGAAAAATTACACAGGACACTAAGGATAATCACAAGGCTTTCTTTAGTTATGTTAGGAACCTGGGTGGGAATTCCCAGATATGCTCAGAATTAGTCCAAAATGACAAAAAATACACTGAACCCACAGACATTGCCAACATCCTAGCTGACAGGTTCAGCGCAAACTCCCCCTCCCCACCAAAAGGGCAAATATCTATCCCAGCAGAGTGCTGCCCCCCTGACATCTCAGATGCTCAGGTAAGAGCCGCCCCCTCAAAGCAAAAAACACAGCATCAATGGGACCAGACGGTGTCCCGGGCTGCGTCCTACATGAACTCCAAGAAGAGCTAAACCCAAACATAAAACTACTGTTCAATCTCAGCCTTACTACAGGATATGTGCCCAAAGAGTGGCGTACAGCAACAGTGGTCCCTCTCCATAAAGGTGGTGCCTACCTCTCCATAAAGGTGGTGCCTCAACGGATCCTGGAAACTATAGCCCCATAAGCCTGACTAGCTTGGTCTGCAAAGCTATGGAAATGATCATCATGGACCTCATAAATAAAGATATTGGGGACCTACAGACACTGGATCCTACCCAGTTCGGCTTTGTTAAGGGCAGATCCTGCCTCTTAAACCTGGTTGATTTCTTTGAAACAGTCACCAAGGCCATTGACGAGGGGAAGGTGGTCCACACAGCCTACCTGGACCTCGCAAAAGCCTTCGATACAATACCCCACTCGGGCATTATAGATAAGCTCACCAGCTTAAATATAAACCCCTATGTCACTAGATGGATTGCAAACTGGCTCAAGGACAGAACCCACATGGTTAGAATTGCTGGAGCCATGTCAGACTCCAAACCAGTTACAAGTGGTGTCCCACAAGGCTCAGTCCTGGGACCTCTCTTGTTCGGTATATATTTTTCGGAGGTACAGGCCAACACGGAAGGACTGTGGCTGACTAAGTTCGCAGATGACTGCAAACTGGGCGCCATAATCGACTCTCCAGCCGACACAAGCATCCTCCAAAAGGGCCTGATAGAAACAGACAACTGGTGCCAGAGCCATGGCCTCAAGCTAAATGCCAAAAAGTGTATAGTCATCCCCTTTGGCAAAAACAAAGTGCCCACAAATTACCACATAGGTGGTAATCCATTAAGTACAGAAGAAGTAATTAGGGACTTGGGGACCCAAGTTGATAGCAATCTCTCATTTGACAACCACGTGGCCAAAGTGGTTAGAAAAACATTTTATATAGCCCACCTAATCATGAAGGGATTCACATCTAGATCAGGGAGGTCATCGTGCCTCTTTACTCATCCCTCATCAGGCCCATAATTGAGTACAATGCCCCTTTTGGGATGTACCTTACCAGACACCTGCAGCAACTGGAAAGACCCCAAAAGTACCTCACCAAGAGGATCAAAGGGCTCAAACAGATGCCATATGCTGCCCGGTTAAAGAAACTCCAGCTCTACTCAGTGGCATACCGCCTGTTCAGAGGCGATCTGTGCCTGACGTATAAACCCATGTCCAACCCGGAATTAATGGACATGCTGCACCTCATAAAATCCAAATCCCATCGAGCTACGCGCTCAAGAGACTTGAACCTCAGCACTGAAATAAATAGGACATGCTGGAGAGACAGATTCATAACCCAGAGGCTCCCTTCACTCTGGAATAAAATCCCAGTCCAGGTTAGGCAGAGTCCCTCATTGACTCTCTTCAAGAGGAATCTTGATGAGTGGATGGGAGATCGTAGGTTTACCCCGGGTATCACTTCTGTGTCACTGTTAGACAGAGGCACAGTATACTAACCTCGAAAAAGGGCATAGGAAAATAAATTTAAAATGGGTGGCGAAAGCCAAACACATTCTGGCTAGGCTTATAAATGCCCTAGGGCAGATAGCCTAGTATGAACCTATGAACAAATGAGTTCAGTGTACAAAGTTCTGGGTGGTCATGCCATTTTGCCTTTCCTGCTCAAGGACAACTGGATGTGCTCAGTAGATCTTCAGGATGCATACTATCACACAAAATGAACTGACGATCCAGAAGATACCTACCCTTCCAGCTGGGAGCTAGTCATTATCAATTCAGAGCTCTGCCCTTTGGCCCCACCACAGCCCCCAGGGTGTTCACTAAATGCATGGGAGTAGTAGCAGCTCACTTGAGACTGCAGGGATTCCAGGTTTTTCCATACTTGGATGACTGGCTCAGAACCACTCTGACCCGGCATCGTCTGATGAAAGCATGAGATTATGTACTCCAGCTTTGCTGTCATCTAGTAATTACTGGCAGTCACAACAAATCTCAGCTAGAACATTCTCAAACATTAGAGTTCATAGTGACCTTGTTCAATACGGTATCATTGACAACCTTTCTTACCTTACCAGTGGTACAGACTGTTCGATTTCAAGTCAAAAGATAATTCAAAATTCTTCTGTATTAGCTCAATTGATTCTACAAGTCGTAGGATCAATGTCCATTGCGATAGTTCTGGTTCCTTTAGCAAGATATTATATGAGAATTCTTCAGTGGATGCTAGCAACTCATTGGTCCATTCTGCACCAACCTGTGTCCACCCAAATCAGAATAATTTGGGCATACAAAAAGTACCTTTTGTGGTGGATTCACTCGGATCATATATTTCAAGGCCGTCCCTTCATTCTTCCTCAGCACAAAACCATAGTGATCATGGACACTTCCCAGATTGGATGACTGGGGGAGGGGGGGGCAGCTCTTGGGAAAGACGGTCCAAGGCACCTGGTCCCCTGAAGAGGCCAGTACGCATATCAATGTCCTGAAAATGAGAGCACTTCTCCTGGTGTTGCAGGACTTCCTTTTAAGACTACCTCCCTTCCGGAACTGTTGTGAGTCAGACGGACAATATGTCAGTGGTATGGTACATCAACAAACAGAGGAACCAGATCTTAGCCCTTGTGTTGAGAAGCTGTCAGTGTCTGGCAGTGGCCGATCTCTTCCAGTCAATTTCTGATAGCAGCAAACATGCTGGGGAAATCCAGTGTGCGAGCAGACAAGTTCAGTAGGTCAGTTTTACTGCATCATGAGTGGTCTCTCAACATGAAAGTTGCAGAAAAAATATTCCACCAGTGGGGCCAACCTTGCTGTGACCTCTTTGCATCTTCACTCAACAACAAGTGCAGCAGGTTTTTTGACCTGATTCCCTCCCACTGGGGGAATCACTGAGAGATGCTCTCCTCCACGATTGGCCCCCTGTTCTCCTTTACGCTTACCCCCAACCCCCCCATCCCCAAGTTTCTCCAGAAAGCATCTCGATTGAAAAGCATTGTGATCCCCATTGCACCTTATTGGACTCATCAGATCTTTCTTTGGCCTCATCTGTTTCATTCACCTTGGATTCTGGATCCATTTCCAGACCTCCTGTCTCATCCAACAGGCATGATTCACCTGGACATTTCAGGCCTAGAGTTAACCGGATGGTTTCTCCACTTCCATAAATAGCCAGACATTCAAGGCTCTCCTCCCCTGTATGTCACATTCTTTTGTCTTCCCATGAACCATGTACTAGAAAATGTGTAGAAGCAAATGGAAAATATTTGTTTCTTGGGCACAACATTCTGGAGTTTTTCACTGCAATTTTTAGTGAAGGGGCAAGCTCCTCCACTGTTAAAAGTTCAGTTAGTTGCCATTTCTAATTTCCACATAGGAGTAAATGATTCCTCCTTAGCTTCTTCAAAACTTTGTCTTTGTAAGGCCTTTATAAGGGAAGCTTTTCTTAGACCCCCCTGCCCTTTTAAAGATCCAACTCCGCCATGGATTTAAATTTGGTATTACAAGCTTTAACTTGATCTCCATTTGTACCATCAGCAAAACGTGAACTAAAATTTTTAACCTGGAAAAGTTATCTTTTTGGTAGCTGTAACCTCTGTTGAGAGATGCTCTAAACTTCAAGCCCCATCTTCTAAGCCTCCTTATTTAATTTTCCATAAAGGTAGGATAGTGTTATAAACCAGCCTATCCTTTCTTCCTATGGTGGTGTCAGAATCCAACATCAGTCAATCTATTAATCTTCCAGTTTTCCGTCCAAATTTCATGAACAAAGGAGCATACATACTATATTTTTGGATGTTCACAGACAGTTCTGTTTGCATAGAACAGAAGATTTGAGAAAAACGGATCAATTATTTGTTTCTTTTGCAGAATCAAAATTGGGCAAACCATTTACCAAAGCAACTCTAGCCAAATGGCTAAAAGTTTGCATTTCCTTTGTGTATAACAAGTTAGGTTTGTGTTTTTTGATACCTTTTAAAGACCATTCAACCTCCGTGGCAACTTAATTGGTATTTTATCCAGGTCCTCCATAGATTATATCTGTGCGGCTGCAACTTGGGCTAATCCTCATACCTTTATTACTCATTACAAATTGGATCTGGTCTCGAGAGGAAGAGCAGCCTTCGGCTCAAAAGTACTCAAGAATAGTCTTCCTTAGAGTCCTCGCAGGATTCAGGTAGCTGGGAACTGTGTCCCATTTGTTGAGGAATGGATGAAAATTGATAACATCAGATAAAGAAGCTATGTACTCATCATAACATTCCGTCTGTGTTGTCCATTTTCATTCTTCAACTCCCGTATCTCCAGCTCCCAACCTTTTTTAGTTTCTGACTTCTGGAAGAATGAGAAGATAATAAAGGAACCAATGTTTCTGTCTTTGAGCTCCAGGTATTTGTTTCTCTTTTCATATTTCTTTCAAATTTTCTATCAAGTTGTAAGTCCAGCAAACAAGATCTGAGGTATGGGGAACTAGTACATTATGGGTAAGGGAGGAGCTTGAGAGTTTCCAGCATCTACGAGCTGTAAAAAGCATCCAAGCTGGATCTAAGGGTCAGCTCTGAACCCACTTGTTGAGGAAGAATGAAAATGGACAACACAGATGGAACATTATGATGAGTACATAACTTCTCTCTGTGCCAAAACTCCCATTTGCAGTGGTTTTCATATTCCTCCAATCCTAGCCACAGGTTTTATATCCGTATTAAGTTTTACAATGGTATGTTTTATTGCTTTACAGATAAGACTGGTTAGGTTTATTGGCCTGTAGTCACCAGAGTCAGTGGTGGATCCTGTCTTAATTGAGTGAGATAACCGCAGCAGATCTTCTTCGTGTTTTACTGTTGCAGTCATCACACTTGGGTTATTCAGCCAGGGGTAGCCCTCAGTCGGCCCGAATACCAGAGGATTAGTATTTCTGCGTCGGTTGCTGTCACTTCAGGACTGACGTCAGGCCGTCAGGGGTATAAAAACAGGCAGCCGACGCCATTACATCAGTCTTTCTTGCCGAGGAGCCCGAAACAAAAGCAGTTTGCACGAGTACCGCACGGCCGCTATCTGAGTTTTCGTTTCCAAAATTGAATCATCCTGAAGTCTTCTAAAGCTAAGTACCCTGTTGGGGATCCTTTTTTTTTTTTGCTCTAACCAATGTCAGAAAAAGTTAACAATTGTCTCGCCATTGGAAAGCAAATACCACACCAAGATTTCCATTCTTACTGCGTCACCTGTTTAGGCCCAGACCACGACGTACCTCACTGTCGGTTTTGTGCTTTGTTCAACACCCGAACCATTCGTCATCAGGCCCTTATTGTAGCTAAATGCTTTTTTTCTCTATCTCCATATTCCTAAATGGCTTCGGTAAGCCATCTGACTACCGATCTTCCAAAAAAATGTAAGGATAAAGTCAGAGACCGCACAGGTCCAAAACTGCCGACGATGCTTCCATTATGCTAGTCGCCAGTTCACCAGTACTCAATGAGGTGCTTTCGCAGCCCCTGATGCCCGCTTCGATTGATTTGCAGGCTGCTGCTGAGACCCATTCGGAGTCCAGTATGCTGTGAGACTCTTCTTTGACTACGGAACCTGCAGATGTCTCTACATTGGATAGGTCCGGAGCTGCTGTGCAGGCACCGGCTTTTGAGGAAGTTTTTTGCACTACAGATTTTCAACACAAAACGTTGACTTCTTTCACATCTTCAGTTCTTTCTTAAACTATCGAGTTTCTAAGCACAAGAGTACAAGCTACACCTAAATAAACGATGACCCAAACTCAAGCGCCTGCTTCCTTGCCACAATCTCAGATGCTTAAAATGGCAGAAGGACCTGATCATGCTGATTAGGGGAAGCCAGCCTTCCCCTTCTGAAAGAAAGAGACTTGTCCCCAGCAGCTTTATCTGACCAAGAGTCCGACGACTTTGAGGTTTCTGAATATGAAGACATACCCTTATCTGCCTATGAGGATTCAGATGCAGAGGAATCCATTCCTTCTGCCTCCCCTCCAGAGGATTTTTCTTTGAGAGAGCATTTCCATTGGGAATGCCAGGATTATCCTCAGTCCAAAAAGAGACTCGAGGAATTTTTAGATTTACCACAGCACAGACCCTTAACTATCCCTCCTGTTCTGGATGTTGTGGATGATGTCTTTATGGAATCCAGTCTAACTCCTGATACTTTACCCCTTGCTCCAAGGAAATGTGACAGGTTCTACAGAGTCCCTGACTATCACAAATTTCTCTTAAAAAAAAAATCCTACTGCTGACTCAGAGGTCATCTCCCAAGGACCTAAAGGAATAAAAGCAACTACAGCTAAGAATCCCACCTTCTTTGACAGGGATTCCCAAGCTTTAGACAGATGGGGTAAAAAAGTATACACCTCTGCAACTCTCGCCATTAGAGCATTGAATTGTCAGTTCCACATGCTGAAATACCAGCAGCATACTATGGAACTTATTAAGCAAAAGTTATCATCCCTTCCTGACTGTGCAGAAAGTAAAGAATTACAGGAGCTTATGCATTCTGCAAGCTAAGTCAGCAAGCATACCCTGCAATGTAGGTTTGACGCTGTAGAAGCATCTTGCAGGGCAGCAGTCACAGGTTCTGTACTTAGAAGGCATGCCTGGCTTAAGGAGCAGACCTTGCCAGACCATGTCAAATCAAAATTATTGGACGCTCCTTTGAACAAGGACAATCTGACACCAAAGCAGAAGAAGTTTTAATAAAGATGAAAGAAAAGGCTAAGTCTATGCAAAGATTTTTTGCAAGTGCAGCCTCCAAGATTCAGTAGGCATTGTCCCTCGAAACATTGGTCCTTTCAAGCCCCCTCAAGGCCATCTCAAACCAGATCCCCCAGACTACAGTCTCACGGTATGCAGAGATCTAATCAATGGAGTACCTCTATTTCTAAAGCAGGGAGTGCTAAGCCACCCCCTTATAGAAAGAATTCACAATGATTTCTCAACTCTACTCCTCACCTCTGCCGAATTGCTCATGCCCCTAGGAGGAAAACTTGCCCACCATGCAAACAAACTGGACCTCCATCACCAATAATTGATGGGTCCTCAACATAGTATCCCAGGGGTACAAATTTTATTTCTACACACTGCCAACCCCAAAAGGGTTCCCAGACCTTCCCCCACACCAGTGGGCAGAGGCACAAAACCAAGTTCAGTTCCTGTTCTCCATAAGGGCAATTCAGCCTGTTCCTGCAGAACAGATAGGCCAAGGTTTTTATTCCGTACTTTTCCTGGTACCTAGAAAAGAGGGCACCTAGCTCCCAATCTTATATCTGTCCATTCTAAACACCTTCCTGGTGGTACCAAAATTCAAAATGCTCACCCTACAGCGGCTTCTCCCTATGCTGTCCAAAGATGCGTGGTTAGCCACCCTAGACCTAAAGGAGGCCTATCTGCACATTGCATTCAGAACCAAACAGAAACACGAACAAACTCAGTAATAACAAAAAAGGAAAGGGCGCTCGGCACTAAGGCAACACCAAATCCTTTAATTTAGTGCTTTTGTCTGCTTGTCAGCCTTGACTTCATCAGAATACATCTCATGTCGTTTCATCTCAGTTTTATACAAAATCACATGATTTCAATTAATCAATCAACCAACTATGTTAAAAACATCCTATTCCCTAACTTTGTCCCTGAAATTCATTGTTTTGATGTTATTTACACAAAAACATACTAACAGCAGGGACAAATAACTGTAATAAAACCTATCACATCTTAACAAAATTGTACAAATACTCTTCTTTAATCACTAATAATAAAATATATATTATAAAATTGACATGTCCTAAAAACCAAAATAACTACATTCTTTACATATGAAAATCAGCTTTCAATTTAAGGTAACTGGAGAGACTTAACAGTTTCATTAAGCCCAGGGGGATGTGTTGCATTACATTTCAACTGCCACATCAACTCTCGATACTCAAACAAAATGTCTAATGGGGCCCCCCTACTAGTATTCCTCACCTGTTCAATAGCACTAAATTTAAATTGATGCCCTTCATGTTCTTTAATATGCTTAAAAAGAGCATTCTTAAGATTATTCTTACTAATGTCGTATAAATGCTGATAAACCCGCTTATTTAAGCTATTAATAGTTTTTCCTATGTAAAAATTCTGACACTGTTGACAGATTGCTATATATATAATGTTTTTGCTATAACAGTTAAACCTTTGTTTCAAATTTACCTGACCAAACCCCTTAATAAGCAAAGACTCATTCTCCATCATATGTGGACATTGATTACAATGTCCACATTTTACCATTTTACCTTTAGTCTCTTTGGTTATATTAGTTTCTAATAGATTTTTAAAAGATTTGTCCTTCTTGTAAACTACAACAGGATGATCCCCTAATTTTTTCTTATATTGTTGTTCTTTATCAAATAATGCCCAATTCACATTTAATATTTCTTTTATCATCCCATATAATGGGCTTAATGCATCATTGTATGTGAAAATGTAGTCTCAACATTGTCATCCCTCTTGTTATTGATATTACATAGAGTACCTAAAATAGTAAGGAATAGTAATAGGAAGTAAGGCCAGGTGTTTAGGAAACGGGTTCAAATTGTTTTATCATGGTGTGGATGGCAGGAGAAATGGGGTAGGGGTTATACTAAAGGAACAATATGCCTAGAGTGTTTTAGACGTGAAGAGAGTGTCTGACAGAGTGATGTTTATGAAGCTCGAAATTGATGGTGTAATGATGAATGTTGTTAGTGCATATGCTCCACAAGTTGGGTGTGCGATGGATGAGAAAGAGAAATTTTGGAGTGAGTTGGATGAAGTTGTGGTGAGTGTACCCAAGGGTGAGAGACTAGTGATTGGAGCGGACTTTAATGGGCATGTTGGTGAAGTGAACAGAGGGGATGAGGAAGTGATGGGTAGGTATGGTGTTAAGGAGAGGAATGCAGAAGGTCAGATGAATGTGGATTTTGCGAAAAGGATGGACATGGCTGTGGTGAATACGTATTTTAAGTAGAGGGAGGAGCATAGGGTGACTTACAAGAGTGGAGGAAGATGCTCACAGTTGGATTATATGCTATGTAGGAGGGCCAGTCTGAAGGAGATTGGAGACTGTAAAGTGGTGGCAGGGGAAAGTGTAGTTAAGCAGCATAGAATGGTGGTATGTTGAATGACGTTGGTGATCAAGAAGAGGAGGAGGAGTGTGAAAGCTGTGCCAAGGATTAAATGGTGGAAGTTAAAAAAGGGTGATTGTGAAGTGGAGTTTAGGGAAGAGTTAAGACAGGCACTGGGAGGCAGTGGAGAGTTACCGAATAGCTGGGTAACTACAGCAGAACTAGTAAGGGTGACTGCTAGAAAGGTGCTTGGTGTGACATCTAGACAGAGGAAGGAGGACAAGGAGACCTGGTGGTGGAATGAGGAAGTACAGGAGAGTATACAGAGGAAGAGGCTGGCGAAGAAGAAGTGGGATTGTCAAAGAGTTGAAGAAAGTAGACATGAGTATAAGGAGATGAGGCGCATGGCAAAGAGAGAGGTGGCGAAAGCAAAGGATAAGGCATATGGAGAGTTGTATGAGAGATTGGACACTAAAGAGGGAGAAAAAGACCTGTACCAATTAGCTAGACAGAGGGACAGAGCTGGGAAAGATGTGCAGCAAGTAAGGGTGATAAAGGATAGTGAGGGAAAGGTACTCACAAGAGAGGAGAGTGTGTTGAGTAGATGGAAAGAGTATTTTGAGAGGCTGATGAATGAAGAGAATGAGAGAGAGAGGGTTGGATGATGTGGGGATAGTGAATCAGGAAGTGAAACAGATTAGGGAAGAGTTAAGACAGGCACTGGGAGGCAGTGGAGAGTTACCGAATAGCTGGGTAACTACAGCAGAACTAGTAAGGGTGTTGGTGAAGTGAACAGAGGGGATGAGGAAGTGATGGGTAGGTATGGTGTTAAGGAGAGGAATGCAGAAGGTCAGATGATTGTGGATTTTGCGAAAAGGATGGACATGGCTGTGGTGAATACGTATTTTAAGTAGAGGGAGGAGCATAGGGTGACACCATAGGACAGAACTTCCAAACCAACTTGTACTTCAACAGATCTTAATTGCTTATAAGATTCTATATCAGCCAACCAACACACCAATACTTTCTAGCCTTATTTCTCCATACAACAACCTGAAACAACTATGTTCTTCTAATAAACTTCTGATTAATATTACCAAACCTAACAATAATGCAGGTGACAGTTTATTCTCCAACTCTGTTGGAAAAACATGGAATAAACTACCCTCTGATATCACTTCTTTAACCTCTTTCCAACTTTTCAAATACTAACTAAAAATTTATCTCAAACACTGGCTTTGCTCCTGCACTAATCCAGACTAATGCTAACTCTTTTCTCTACCATTACCCTTGTTAACATAAAAAAAAAAAAAAAAAATTTACAAATTTATTTTTTATCTGTTGTACTTGCTATGTTTCTCATGTAACCTTTTATGCCTTTTTGTGAAAGTGTACAACTAGTGGAGCTTTTCTCCCCGGGCCTGTACTGAAAATGGACATATATCCAGTTGGACTAGCCCGGTCAACAAATGTAAAATAAAAAATAAAAAATAAAAATTAGCAAGGAGGAAGTAAGGGCAGCTATGAAGAGGATGAAGAATGGAAAGGCTGTTGGCCCAGATGACTTACCAATGGAAGCATGGAGGTGCTTAGGAGAAATGGCAGTGGAATTTCTAACTAGATTGTTTAATGAAATTTTGGAAAGTCAGAGGATGCCTGAGGAGTGGAGAAAAAGTGTTTTGGTACCTATCTTTAACAATAAGGGTGATGTGCAGAGCTGCAGTAACTACAGAGGGATAAAACTGATTAGTCACAGCTTGAAGTTATAGGAAAGAGTAGTGGAAGCAAGGTTAAGAAGGGAGGTGATGATTAGTGATCAGCAGTATGGTTTCATGCCAGGAAAGAGCACTACAGATGCAATATTTGCTCTGAAAGTGTTGTTGGAGAAATACAGAGAAGGTCAGAAGGAGTTGCATTGTGTCTTTGTAGACTTGGAGAAAGCATATGACAGGGTGCCTAGAGAAGAGTTGTGTTATTGTATGAGGAAGTCGGGAGTGGCAGAGAAGTATGTAAGAGTGGTACAGGATATGTACGAGGGTAGTGTGACAGTGATGAGGACTGCAGTGGGAGTGAGAGATCCGTTTAAGGTGGAGGTGGGATTACATCAAAGATCAGCTCTGAGTCCTTTCTTATTTGCAGTGGTGATGGACAGGTTGACAGATGAGATCAGACAGGAGGCCCCGTGGACTATGATGTTTGCAGATGACATTGTGATCTGTAGTGAGAGTAGGAATCAGGTTGAGGAGACTCTGGAGAGGTGGAGATATGCTCTAGAGAGCAGAGGAATGAAGGTCAGCAGGGCTAAGACAGAATATATGTGTGTAAATGAGGGAGGGTAGAGGAATGGTGAGGATGCAGGGAGTAGAGTTGGTAAAGGTGGACGAGTTTAAGTACTTGGGATCAACAGTTCAGAGTAATGGTGAATGTGGAAGGGAGGTGAAGAAGAGAGTACAGGCAGGGTGGAATGGGTGGAGAAGAGTGTCAGGAGTGATTTGTGACAGACGGGTACCAGTAAGAGTGAAAGGGAAGGTCTACAAGAGTGTAGTGAGACCAGCTGTGTTATATGGGTTGGAGACAGTGGCATTGACAAAAAGGCAGGAGTCAGAGCTGGATGTGGCAGAGTTAAAGATGTTAAGATTTGCACTCGGTGTGACTAGGATGGATAGGATTAGGAATCAGTATATTAGAGGGTCAGCTCATGTTGGACAGTTTGGAGACAAAGCAAGAGAGGCGAGATTGCGTTGGTTTGGACATGTGCTGAAGAGGGATGATGGGTATATTGGGAAAAAGATGCTAAAGATGGAGCTGCCAGGTAAGAGGAATAGAGGAAGGCCTAAGATAAGGTTTATGGACGTGGTGAGAGAGGACATGCAGGCGGTTGGTGTGACAGAGCAAGTTGCAGAGGATTGGAAGAAATGGAAAGAGATGATCCGATGTGGCGACCCCTAACAGGAAAAGCCGAAAGAGAATGATGAGAGTACCTAAAATAGGGGAAAAAACACATCCCAATCAGGGACTCCTGCAGGAAATATCTATGTTTCAGGGCAGTATCTATGCATTATCAGGTCTCTGCACTTCCCGTTGGCTTATCCACTGCTCCCAGAGTTTTCACAAAATGCCTGGCTCTAGCCATTGCCTATTGCAGACAGAGAAATATTCAAATTTACCCTTATTTGGACGATTGCCTGATTCAGGCAGTCAGGAAAAGCTGTTGCAGCACCTGACATTTGTAAAGGATATTCTAACCTCTCTGGGTACACTATCAACGAAAAGAAATCCAAACTAGTCCCCAGTCAAAAATTGTATTCCTGGGAGCAACCTTGGACAGAGCATCCCAGATGGCATTCCTTACTCCAGAAAAACAAGCCCATCTGACAGGCTACTTTGCTCAAATGGCCACCAGAACCCAGCTATCTGCAAGGAAAATCCTGCAGGCTGTAGGGTTAATGGCCTCCTGCATTCTACTACTTCCATATGCCAGACTGCATATGAGGAAACTTCAGTGGTACTTAAAAAGTCTATGGTGCCAACATTCTCAGGACCTGCAAACTGTCATACCTATAATACCTTGTCTAAGGAAAGAGTTTCTTTGGTGGGTAGCAGCATGCAACCACAACAAGGGACTTCCCTTTACACAACCCCATGCTGCCCAGACACTAACCACAGACGTATCAGACTATGCCTGGGGTGCACATCTGGATGGCAGGTGCGTTCAGGGCCACTAGAGCCCATACCACATTCATTTGCATATCAGCCAAAAAGAGATGTTAGCTGTTCAGCATGCTCTGACAGCTTTCAGATCCCTACTCTCACCTGGGCCCTCTACTAATCAAAACCAACAACACCACAGTGATGTGGTACATCAACAAGTAGGGGGGAACCCACTCTTACCCACTCTGCAGGCTAGCCATGACCCTGTGGAACACAGCCTCAGTCATGCATATTCAACTGCAAGCTCAATTCCTGCCAGGCAACCAAAATTCTCTGGCAGACAACTTGAGCAAAAATCTCCTAGACCCACATGAGTGGCAATTAAACCACCACACCTTCAGCCTTGTGACCCAGAAATGGGGTACCCCAAAGGAGGACCTATTTGCCTTCCCCTACAACCACCAGCTCAGCAAATTCTGCACCAGGGTACCTCACAGCAAGGCCTGGAATGTGGATGCCATATTCTTCCAGTGTTCAAACCTCTCAATCTATGCATTTCCCTCTCTGCCTCTTCTTGCAAGAGTATTATTCAAAGTAAGGCAGGAAAGAAGAATGGCAATCCTGATTGCCCCAGACTAGCCACGCCAACACTTGCACCCACCACTGCGCAGTCTGTCACCAATGCCCCCATGGCACCTACCCCAGATCCCAACCCTCCTGACTCAGCAGGAGGGACAGATCTTGCATCCGCAATTGCAGACCCTGAACCTTGCAGCCTGGCTTATTCCTTGAATTCTCCTGCAGTGGTCAGCCTAAGCAAGCAGATACTGGATGTCATACGTGAAGCCAGACAACCCAGTACAAGGAAATCCTATGCTGATAAGTGGAAAAGGTATTGTTCTTGGATTCACTCAAAAGGAGCGGATACAGCACGGCCCTCCTTACCTGTCATACTGGATTACCTAGCAAACCTACTCCACAGAGGCCTGTCCTCCTCCTCCATTAAGATCTTCTGCCAACTTTGCTTATTACAGCACTGAGCCAACTCTCTTCTCTCACCCTCTCATCAAGCAGTTTCTGAGAGGGGCTAACAACTTAAGACCACCAAGAAGAGCCCCCACCCATGCTTGGGACCTTAATATTATGTTGGAAAAGCTCATGCTAACCCCCCCTTTGAGCCTGCAGCATCAGCAGAATTAAAATTCCTCTCGTCGAAAACAGCCTTGCTTCTAGTCATCACTTAAGCTAGAAGACGTCTGAACTACAAGCACTTATTGCTGTGGAACCCTTCATTATTTTTCATGCTGACAGGGTCTCCCTCAGGACTAACCCAACTTTTATGCCTAAAGTGGTGTCCAGTGTGGCTCTCAACCAATCTATCCATTTGCCCACCTTTTTCCCTAATCTTCAAAATAAGGGGGAAAGGATCCTGCACTCTTTAGATGTGCACAGACAGCTCAGATTCTGCCTTGATAGGAATAAGCCCTTCAGGAAATCTGACCAGTTACTAGTCAGCTTTGCACCAGGGGCAGAGGGCAAGGCCATATCAAAACAAACTATCTCCAAATAGATAGCACACTGTATCGATTTCTGTTACAAACACCATGGGAAACCACCCCCTCAGGGGGTCAGAACGCATTCCACTAGGGCAACTTCAACCTCTATAGCCTTTCTCAGAGGAGTCCCTACCAGGGACATTCTGGAAGCTGCTACTTGGAGTTCTGTTCATACCTTCACCAAGCATTACCACCTGCCTATCTTTTCCAAATCCAGGGCGGGCTTTGTAGCAGCAGTCCTGCAGGGCATACTGGCCAGCCTAAACTCTTCTTGACTGCCTCCACCCATTCTTCAGATTTGGGAATCAACCCAAGTGTGATGACTGCAACAGTGAAACATGAAGAACATAGTACAGTTGTGTACACTTACCATAAATGTAGATGTTCGAGTGTATTCACTGTTACAGTCCCGGATTTCCAGCCCCCTTGCCCCTCTCTGTCTTCCTCGCTCCTTACAGGGCTATTGGTGTTTACTTTTTACTGGTGGTGTTTTTCCACCATAACTTAGCTCCCTGTTTGGGAGCTTCTGACATTTTGGGCAAGAAAAACTGATGTAATGGCATGGGCTGCCCGTTTTTATACCTCTGACGACCTGATGTCAGTCCTGAAGTGACAGCAACAGACACAGAAATACTAAGCCTCTGGTATTCGGGTCAACTGAGGGCTACCCCTGGCAGGATAACCCAAGTGTGATGACTGCAACAGTGAATACACTCAGACATCTACATTTATGTTAAGTGTACACAACTGTACTTTCTTCATACTTCAGGCACCAATGCAGTGGAGAGACTGAGACTGAATAGGTTTAGAAGAGAGTCTGTATGGCTTAGCTTGGTGCTGACAAGAAATCAACATGGCACATTGCCTGAATCCATGGAGCTAGTGATCTTTGCCTTGCAGTGTCCTCAGAACTTTCTGCAGGGTGATTGGTGGGGGGGGGCATGTTAATTTGCACGTGAATGCTAGCAGATGTAAAGGTGTAAAGTAAGAACTAAATTTGTCAACTAATATGTTGACTAGTTGCTTTGGGGATGAGTATATGTTGTCACATATTAGCTTGGTGCATTATTGGATGTTACTTTTGTGGTTTTAGACAGTAATAAAAGACCTTGTGGTTGTTCATCAGCTCATACATATCTTTGGTGGATTTGACTTTGCTTCTGCCTTTTTGAGCTCACTTTCAGAGGTTTTTGAGGTATTTAGTATATTCTTATGGACAGTACAATTTTTCATTTTATTATATGGTTCATTTATACTAGGATTCCACCATAAGGGAGTCATCCCAATCATGAAACCTGTAATCTATGGTGACATATATGCAGCACCCTTGCAGTCTGAACTTCAGTCATTCTGTGGTTAGAGTGCATGTGTCAGCTGTTTCTGCCCATTGTGGCATGCTGGAATGCAGCACTGGCCAATTAAACATTTTATTTATTTATTCAACATATGTTAAATGGGTGAGTGGGCTGACCTTGAGTCTCTCTTTAAACCATGATCCATGCTAAACAAACAAGTGCAAAGATTAGAATGTTTAGAGACTGTTGATGCAGATAACTAAAATACATCTTGCCGTTCGTTTTACATGAAGTACAGAAAAACAAGCCCATCTGACAGGCTACTTTGCTCAAATGGCCACCAGAACCCAGCTATCTGCAAGGAAAATCCTGCAGGCTGTAGGGTTAATGGCCTCCTGCATTTTACTACTTCCATATGCCAGACTGCATATGAGGAAACTTCAGTGGTACTTAAAAAGTCTTTGGTGCCAACATTCTCAGGACCTGCAAACTGTCATACTTGTAATACCTTGTCTAAGGAAAGAGTTTCTTTGGTGGGTAGCAGCATGCAACCACAACAAGGGACTTCCCTTTACACAACCCCATGCTGCCCAGACCCTAACCACAGACGTATAAGACTATGCCTGGGGTGCACATCTGGATGGCAGGTGCATTCAGGGCCACTAGAGCCCATACCACATTCATTTGCATATCAGCCAAAAAGAGATGTTAGCTGTTCAGATCCCTACTCTCACATGGGCCCTCTACTAATCAAAACCAACAACACCACAGTGATGTGGTACATCAACAAGTAGGGGGGAACCCACTCTTACCCACTCTGCAGGCTAGCCATGACCCTGTGGAACACAGCCTCAGCCATGCATATTCAACTGCAAGCTCAATTCCTGCCAGGCAACCAAAACTCTCTGGCAGACAACTTGAGCAAAAATCTCCTAGACCCACATGAGTGGCAATTAAACCACCACACCTTCAGCCTTGTGACCCAGAAATGGGGTACCCCAAAGGAGGACCTATTTGCCTTCCCCTACAACCACCAGCTCAGCAAATTCTGCACCAGGGTACCTCACAGCAAGGCCTGGAATGTGGATGCCATATTCTTCCAGTGTGCAAACCTCTCAATCTATGCATTTCCCTCTCTGCCTCTTCTTACAAGAGTATTACTCAAGGTAAGGCAGGAAAGAAGAATGGCAATCCTGATTGCCCCAGACTAGCCACGCCAACACTTGCACCCACCACTGCGCAGTCTGTCACCAATGCCCCCATGGCACCTACCCCAGATCCTAACCCTCCTGACTCAGCAGGAGGGACAGATCTTGCATCCGCAATTGCAGACCCTGAACCTTGCAGCCTGGCTTATTCCTTGAATTCTCCTGCAGTGGACAGCCTAAGCAAGCAGATACTGGATGTCATACGTGAAGCCAGACAACCCAGTACAAGGAAATCCTATGCTGATAAGTGAAAAAGGTATTGTTCTTGGATTCACTCAAAAGGAGCGGATACAGCACGGCCCTCCTTACCTGTCATACTGGATTACCTAGCAAACCTACTCCACAGAGGCCTGTCCTCCTCCTCCATTAAGATCTTCTGCCAACTTTGCTCATTACAGCACTGAGCCAACTCTCTTCTCTCACCCTCTCATCAAGCAGTTTCTGGGAGGGGCTAACAACTTAAGACCACCAAGAAGAGCCCCCACCCATGCTTGGGACCTTAATATTATGTTGGAAAAGCTCATGCTACCCCCCCCCCCCCTTTGAGCCTGCAGCATCAGCAGAATTAAAATTCCTCTCGTCGAAAACAGCCTTGCTTCTAGTCATCACTTAAGCTAGAAGACGTCTGAACTACAAGCACTTATTGCTGTGGAACCCTTCATTATTTTTCATGCTGACAGGGTCTTCCTCAGGACTAACCCAACTTTTATGCCTAAAGTGGTGTCCAATGTGGCTCTCAACCAATCTATCCATTTGCCCATTTTTTCCCTAATCTTCAAAATAAGGGGGAAAGGATCCTGCACTCTTTAGATGTGCACAGACAGCTCAGATTCTGCCTTGATAGGAATAAGCCCTTCAGGAAATCTGACCAGTTACTAGTCAGCTTTGCACCAGGGGCAGAGGGCAAGGCCATATCAAAACAAACCATCTCCAAATAGATAGCACACTGTATCGATTTCTGTTACAAACACCATGGGAAACCACCCCCTCAGGGGGTCAGAACGCATTCCACTAGGGCAACTTCAACCTCTACAGCCTTTCTCAGAGGAGTCCCTACCAGGGACATTCTGGAAGCTGCTACTTGGAGTTCTGTTCATACCTTCACCAAGCATTACCACCTGCCTATCTTTTCCAAATCCAGGGCGGGCTTTGTAGCAGCAGTCCTGCAGGGCATACTGGCCAGCCTAAACTCTTCTTGACTGCCTCCACCCATTCTTCAGATTTGGGAATCAACCCAAGTGTGATGACTGCAACAGTGAAACATGAAGAACATAGTACAGTTGTGTACACTTACCATAAATGTAGATGTTCGAGCGTATTCACTGTTACAGTCCCGGTTTTACAGCCCCCTTGCCTCTCTGTCTTCCTCGCTCCTTACAGGGCTATTGGTGTTTACTTTTTACTGGTGGTGTTTTTCCACCATAACTTAGCTCCCTGTTTGGGAGCTTCTGACATTTTGGGCAAGAAAAACTGATGTAATGGCATGGGCTGCCTGTTTTTATACCTCTGACAACCTGATGTCAGTCCTGAAGTGACAGCAACAGACGCAGAAATACTAAGCCTCTGGTATTCGGGTCAACTGAGGGCTACCCCTGGCAGGATAACCCAAGTGTGATGACTGCAACATTGAATACACTTAGACATCTACATTTATGTTAAGTGTACACAACTGTACTTTCTTCATACTTCAGGCACCAATGCAGTGGAGAGACTGAGACTGAATAGGTTTAGAAGAGAGTCTGTAAAGCTTAGCTTGGTGCTGACAAGAAATCAACATGGCACATTGCCTGAATCCGTGGAGCTAGTGATCTTGGCCTTGCAGTGTCCTCAGAAATTTCTGCAGGGTGATTGGTGGGAGGGGGCATGTTAATTTGCACGGGAATGCTAGCAGATGTAAAGGTGTAAAGTAAGAACTAAATTTGTCAACTAATATGTTGACTAGTTGCTTTGGGGATGAGTATATGTTGTCACATATTAGCTTAGTGCATTATTGGATGTTACTTTTGTGGTTTTAGACAGTAATAAAAGACCTTGTGGTTGTTCATCAGCTCATACATATCTTTGGTGGATTTGACTTTGCTTCTGCCTTTTTGAGCTCACTTTCAGAGGTTTTTGAGGTATTTAGTATATTCTTATGGACAGTACAATTTTTCATTTTATTATATGGTTCATTTATGCTAAGATTCCACCATAAGGGAGTCATCCCAATCATGCAACCTGTAATCTATGGTGACATATATGCAGCACCCTTGCAGTCTGAACTTCAGTCATTCTGTGGTTAGAGTGCATGGGTCAGCTGTTTCTGCCCATTGTGGCATGCTGGAATGCAGCACTGGCCAATTAAACATTTTATTTATGTATTTATTTATTCAACATATGTTAAATGGGTGAGTGGGCTGACCTTGAGTCTCTCTTTAAACCATGATCCATGCTAAACAAACAAGTGCAAAGATTAGAATGTTTAGAGACTGTTGATGCAGATAACTAAAATACATCTTGCCGTTCGTTTTACGTGAAGTACAGATTGGGTAGAATGAGATTAATATCTTAGTTTAACAGTGCAGTTTGTTTACAAAGTCTGCAATGTTTAATCGAGAAAATAGCCTTCTTGAGATTCAGCATCTGAGATTTAAGTAGTGTAGGCAGTATCTGTCAGTCATGACAAGGGAGTCAAAGAATGATCGGTAGTAAAAGCCATGTTTTTGAAAGCATGTGCACTGATGTTCTTGGTGAAGATAGTATCAGAGGGATTTTTAAAAGACATGAATTTCTTAGTCTAATATCATCAGAGATGGAGTTCTTCAGGAGGCAGGGGCAAGTTTACTGAAGGATCTTTAACAGGTCGAAAGAGTGAAAGGACATCTCTGAAGCTATAATGGATCAGAGTTGTGAAATGTGTAAGAAATGTGTCTTGTTTTCAGCTTAGTAAATGTGGACAATAGCTAAGATAAAGGATTTTGAAAATTGGGTTATTCGGAAGTAGGGATGACTTAGCTGTCACTGGGAGACAGTTTGCTTTGGTGAGAGTTCTGCAGCAGTGTGAGTGAAGACAATTGAATAGATTCTTCATATTCAGCTGTTTGAATGAAGGATGACTTTTGTCCAGAGTTAGAAGCTCTGATTGGAAGTCTATATTCTAATTTTGAAATCAGAACATTTATGGCAATAGAATTATTGGCTTCAGAGCTAGACAGGCTAGAAGTTTTATACAAAATTGATTCAGAACTTTATCTGTGTCTCAATATCTTTATGAAAAGGAGGTGTGGGTCAAGTACTCCAAGATACCATGGTATTTGGACAGGGAGAGTAGAGTAGTACCCTGAGGATCAGAGATGGTAGAAGGTGGGGAATTGTGGAGCTTTTGGGGTGCCATATAGCATTACAGAGGTTTTAAGAGTGTTGACAGTGATTTTGATGATGATGTGCAGCCAATTTTAGGTAGTAGAAAAGTCTGTGTGGAGTTCATTGGTACAGTAGAATAATGATTAATAGCTTTAGAGAAAACAATATAATTTCTGTAATAATTGCAGTTGATATTAGGGAGGTCCCAAGTAAGGTCATTAATGAGGGTTGAAAGACAAGAGAGGAGGACCAAGTACTGATTCCTGGGGTACACCTGTGCTTGTGTTACTGTATATGCAAGTATTATACCGCGGTGGTGCAGCAGTAGCATTGTTGCCTCACAGCAAGAGGTTCTCCCGTTTTATTCTTGGCTGGAGTGTGGGGAGTGCCTTCTGTGTGGAATCTGCATGTCCTCCCCGCGGTTGGGTGGGTGTTTGAAAGACATGCGTAAACGGGCGTGCCTTCGTTGAAGGTTGAACGTCGAGCTGGCACCTCGATGTTCATGAAAATCTACTGCCAGTCATTAGCGGACCGGAGTTCCGCTGTGGTGACCCCTAACTGGGAAAAGTCGAAAGACAAACAACGACAACAACATTGCAACAAATGAGAATGCAAGAAAAGTCACTGGAAAACTATTGAATTACATTAGAGGAAAAACCTTTGTGTGAAAATTTGTGCAAGAGCAGAGTGTGATATTCTCGAGTTAGTTTTCCTCAAGTCAAGAAATATTGCTGCAATAACCTTGCCCTGTTCAGAATTGCTAAATATCTTCAGTTAGAAAAATCGATATCAGTAATGGTACTGTAGTTTGTACAAAAACCATGTTGTGTACTGAAGAGAATGTCATAGGTTTTAATATAATCAATTGTTTATGGATGAATTTTTCAACTCTTTTGTTATGAGGGCAGAGAGTAGAGCAACATCTGAAGTTATTAGATGACATAAGGGCAATGGATTTTGACAGAGGTATGACTAATAAATGTATAAAATCTTGCGGAAGAATACTAGTAGTAAAGCGCAGATTAAGTAATAAGGGGTTTAGCGGGGATGATGCTGCCTAGTCAGAGGATTCTAGGCTAAATAATATAAAGGTAAGGATAAAGGTAAGGATTATAGATGGAATCAGTAAGCTCTAGCAGTTCATGGATGACTTCTTTTGATATAACCATGAATAAAAAAGTGGGATGATATAGGATTCTATGTAGAGTGAGAGGTGACACTGAGGGGATATTGGTAAATAAAAGCTTGATGAGGGAAGGGGGTGGAAGATAACTGATTGAATGTCTGAGAGCAGCGACTCAGGTAGTTTATGGTTACCATAGTTTTTGTAAAAGTTACTATGAGAGACTGTTTTTCTTAATTTCTTTCCAGAAAAGGAGTTTCCTAAATTGGTGGTTTGCAGCTTGTGGCTTTAGTTTACTTTCCCTTTTCAGCTTGGAATATTCTAAATAGTTGACTGAGTTGGATTTTTTTCCATTGATGCTAAGTTGTGTTTCTTTGTTTAATAATGTCTCTAATATTTTCAGAGACTCTGGGGAAATAGGCACCTCCCCCCTTTTTTTTTTTTCATTAGACAGAGTCCATTCTGTATGGATAAAAGAAAGGTTATAGAATATAGACATGATAGAAATAAGGTGAGATCAGTTATAGAAGTCAGTCCATTCGGTTGAGTTTAATTCTGAAAATAGTAAGTTAGCTGAGGTGTCTGGTGCTATTTTAGTTTGAATAATGGTAGGTAAGTAGGTAAATTCCATAAAGGAGTGATACATGTCTGTGAAGAATCTTCTTATCTGACTGGAATTTAAACTTCATGGTCAACATACTTGCCCATCCCTCATTTGTACCTGCTGACTTAACGTCATCCTGGCTCATATCTTGGAAAACACCTTTTTTAATTGCTATTACCTCTATTCTCAGAATTTGTGAACTGTGGACCTTCATGTAGGGAACTATATCTAATTTTTCACTGGGGTTGGATAGCCCTCAAAACTGATCTGTTTCCATCTGAAAGTGGTTTATTGAGGTGTTTTTCAGCGAATCCAAACATATCCTTGTTTTCTTTATTAGACTGGAAATTGGAGAAAAGAAAAGAGAGACCTTCACACCCAATATTTGTAATAGTAGTTCAGATATTACCTGAAAAGGATGTATAAGTTAAGGAAGACAGAGCAAGTTCTTTGCTCCAGGGAAGAAAGGCTTGGCAGTTGGCAAGCCAACCCTATCCAGTTAGATTGCAAGCTGCATAATCTTTTTCCACAAGGTAAAGCACCTTCCATTGGAAAGTACTTTTTTCACAGGTGCCTCCACTGGCAACATGGCTTCTTGAAGTGCTTACTTCAAAAATGCTTCAGTTTCTTATATTTGTACCTTGTCTAATTTCTCATTGGTGTGAGCTTTCACCAAGTATTACGACCTTGACTTTGACTCTAGGACTCTGTCTTCCTGTGGTATATCTGATCTACAGGACTTTGCATCTAATCTGTAAGCTTTTGGCTGTCTTCTGACCCCTTCCAGCCTGATGAATTCACCGCTTAGCATTCCATCAGCTTTTGACCCACTAAGAGGAGTTTACTGAAAGGGCCTTCCTTTATGAAGGTTTAATAATTCTAGACAACTACTTTTGCTTGGGCACTCCCTCCGTTCATCCTCAACTATTGGAAATACCTGGGCAGGTATGTACTTGAATGTTGTTTGTTGGTGGCATCAATGGTAAATCTTTACTGATTCTTAATTTGCAGGAATTGTCCCCCCTTTGTGTTTGGGAGCAAAGTGGCAGCCTCATGGGGTTAGGTACACTGTTACACTGTGACTGTGCTTGTGTGAGAGATGCTGTAGATCCACATCAGGTGTGAGCATCGCCAGTTATGGAACCTTTCAAGGAATATTTGATAGATGACAAATTCTTTTGGTGGGAAGTACAAACCTAGTTTTTGACCCATCTGGAAGTGTTTTGTCATAGATAACTGATAAAGTAAGAATGTTTCTAAGGCAGTTGTAATCCTAGAGGGATAAATCCCTGACTGTGGTCCACTGTTGTAGGAAACAACAGATGAGACAGGGAGTGAGAGACCAATTGCCAGGCCACCCAATCTAGTTGGACAGATGCAGTCCAGCTCATGGCATTGCTGGTGCCTACTAACGAACGAGAGAACTGCATGGCATGCAGTGCATTGACCGAGGAAATGCCCATGGCTGAGCTAAATCACATCCATGTGGTTGCCTTCATGGAACGTACAGAAACATGCACATGAAGTGGGGAAGGCTATGTAGGCTGCCACATCTTTGAGCAGGCATATCAACTGAGGGTTTGGGAGTAGGATTAGGGTAGAAAATTGTTTCACGGCTGATTGGATGATGGGTGTGTCACAGTTAGCAGTCAGTCTGGTGATGAGAGACAAATGGTCATCAGGCAAATAGCAGTAACATATCTTATTTTTTGATGCTACACTGTCCTCCTCCTGTAGACTGTATTTTGTTTTCTGTGTTGTAGTCGATAGTTTACAAGGATGTATCCCATTTTTTTAGTTATTGATTTGCATGTTTCTTTTTGGCAACTAAATGACTTGAATTCACTTTAATATGTAAATTTTGGTTTGGCGGCTGAATGACATGAACTGTACAGTCATTTTGTTACTTGCTGCAAACCACGATTAACAGGAAATCATAGGTTCAGAGGTTCTTAGGTAGGTACTAGGCTATCGGCCCAAGGGCCTACGTAAGCGTAGCCAGCAAGGTTCCATGGCTTACGCCACCCAAGAAAGTTATTTTCCTGTGCCACTGTCGAGCAGACACACAGAAGTGATCCCCGGGGTGTATTTCCTATTTCCCATCCACTCATCAAAATTTTTCTTGAAGAGTGCTAATGAAGAACTTTGCTTGACATAGATGGGTAGCTTGTTTCAGAGTATAGGAAGTCTCTGAGACAGGAATCTATCTCTCCAGTGTGTCCTGTTTATTGTGGTGACAACGTTTAGGTCCCTAGAGCGTGTAGCTCAGAGGGATTGGGATTTCTTTAGGTGTAGCATATCCAGCAGCTCTGGGTTTGACATAGCTTTATATGTTAAGCAGAGATCACCTCGGAGTAGGCGATATGCTAAGGAGTAAAGTTGGAGTTTTTTGAGGCGGTCAGTGTAGGGCATTTGTTTGAGGCCAGTAATCCTCTTTGTGAGGTACTTCTGTGGCCTTTCCAGCTGCTGCAGATGTCTTGTGAGGTACATTCCAAAAGGGGGCGTTGTACTCTATAATGGGTCTTATGAGTGTCGAGTAGAGGGGAACAATGATCTCTTTTTTCCTGGATGTGAACCCTTTTTATGATGAGGTGTGCCACATAGAAGGACTTCCTGACTACTGTGGCGATGTACTGTCAAAGGAGAGACTACTGTCCACCTGGGTCCCAAGGTCTCTTATTACACATTCGGTGTTAGGTAGATTGCTGCCTATGTGGTAGTTCATGGGTACAGAGTTTTTACCAAAGGGATGACACTGCACTTTTTGGCATGGAGCTTGAGGCCATGGCTCTGACACCAGGTATCTGTCTCAGTGAGGCCCTTCTGTAGGATATCCACATAATTTGGGGACTTGACTATGGCTCCTAGTTTGCAGTCATCTGCGAACTTTGTTAGCCAGAGGCCTTCTGTGTTAGCCTGTACTTCAGAGAAGTATATACCAAACAGGAGATGTCCCAGGACAGAACCCTGTGGTACTCCACTTGTCACTGCTTTGAGGTCAGATTTGGAGTCTGCAACTTTTACAGTGTGGGTTCTGTCAGTGAGCCAGTTGGCAACCCATTTTGTGACGTAGGGATTTATACCTAGTTTAGTGAGTTTAGCTATAATTCCAGAATGGGGGATGGTGTTGAAAGCCTTGGTGAGGTCAAGATAGGCTGTGTGAACCACCTTACCCTCATCCACGGCTTTGTTGACTGCCTCAAGGAAGTCGATCAGGTTCAGGAGGCATGATCTGCCTTTCACAAACCCAAACTGGGTGGGATCCAGAATTTGGAGGTTACCAATGTCTTTGTTTACGAGTTCCATGATGATACATTCCATGGCCTTGCAGACCAGGCTCATCAGGCTAATAGGTCGATAGTTCCTGGGATCATTGGTGACTCCCCCTTTGTGGAGTGGGATAACTGTTGCTGTGTACTAAGTTAGTCATACTGACTTAAGAATCTGCCTGAAATGTGCTTTATTTTGAAATCTACTTTGCACTTGATTTTAGTTGAAAAGGATAACATTTTTTGACAGTGATCTCACCTTTAGAAGCATAGTCCTGGCCCTATCTTTGTTTTTATTCTTATCTGTGTACATGTTGCAGTGACTGTGCACCTCTGAACATGCTGGGGGGTTGAAAAAAGTGACCATTTGTAGCCACAGTCCATTTCATGTTACTCTTCTACCCAGCTGCTGGTAGGAGGCATTCATTTGTTTAGCATGAGCATTCTTTGTGCAGTTGTTCCTGTAGAGGTTGTGTGTATGTTGTTGATTTTGTCAGCTGTTCCTAGCTCTGTAGAACTAATGTGAGTAATTTAAAGGTTCAAACATTAGTATACACAGTCTTCTTCCATCAGGGTCTTATTTTGTGCTGAATCATGAATGTTAGCTGCAAGTAGATTAGGTGCTGAATCTTGTTGGTTTAGTGCAGTATGCTATATTCTTCAACATTGTTTTACTCTTGCCTCTGGTTCTGCTTCTTCATTATCCTTTAACAAATACGTTTTGACTTTGTTCACTCATTTTGCAATGATTGCCTAGTGGCCACTTCCCTGTTAGGCAAGTGCTAGCCTTACCTGGTCCATTTAAGGTACTCTTGCCATTCTAACTTACCCAGTGCCAGTGATGATTGTGCTAAGTGCAAGAAATAATAGTAACGTCATGGCTTTTCTTATACAAGTAAGCCTAACATCCATCCATTTTTTAAACCACTTATTCTGGTGTGTATTATGTTTGTAGCAAGCTGAGCAGGGTGTTCCACACATCCCAATCTCAAAAAAGCTTCATTTAATCTTGTGAAAGCCCTGTGCTTTGCTTGTGTCTGTCACAGGACATCCTTTGAATGAGCTTTGACAGTTACTTCTGTGGTGTGAAGCACCTAGAGGACATCCATGGACTGTGTCTAAACACCTCACCTTAGAGTCATTTCAGTGTGAAATAGCACTGAATGTACTGTTTGATCTCCTAGATTACCAAGTTCCTCATGCTGTCTTGTAGACTGTGTCTTGCTTCCCTGTGAAGCAGCCTCATATCAGCCAGTTGTATCTGTGATTTGATCATTACACTCATTACCCAAAGCTTCCGACCATAGATAAGGATGTACAAAAGCATGAATGGTTGGTTTAAAGGTGCAGCCTGTAAATGAAGTCTCACTTCATCTCTCCACATTGACGACAGACCACCTGTAAAGAGGACCTTGAATGTGGTGGTGAAGTGTAGAAAGACACACACACACGCACTTACTCTATACATATAAATCATAGATTGAAATTTGAAATATTCCAGGAATAATGATGCTGATGTTATTACCTAAAAAGTTCTTTGTTAAGATGTGTCTTTCAGAATGTAAAATAGCCGCTACATCTTAACTTGTATTGAAAATTGATTGTAACAGCACATCCTGCTGCATTTTTAATGGGAGCTATATATCTTAATTTTTATGTGAATTGTATGCCATACTTCATAGGATCATAGAAGATTACTAGGCTATCAACCTGGAGGTCATTTTAAGCCTAGCTGCTTCATCCCAATGTAATACCATAGAAATTCTAGCCAGTACCCAAGATTGCATTTAGTGATGACTGCCCATGTCCAGGAGGGTTGTGGGCTCTATCCCCAGTAAGAATTTACATTGACCCATCCACTCATCCAGGTTTCTCTTGAATAAGGGTCATAGAGGTGCTCTTTTTTGCATGAATTGGTAGCCTGTTCCAAAGAAGCGGCTGTCGCTGGGAGATAAATCTGTCCCTCCAGTATGTGCTATTTTAAGTCACAGACCATATTTAGGTCCCTGGAACGGGTTTCTCTTGTCCCGTTTGATATTTGGATATGCAGCACCTTCATTAGGTTTGGGTCTTGGATTGCTCTGTAGGCCAGCCATAAGTCTCCCCTAAGAACTCTATATGATAGAATATAGAGGCAGGGACTTTAGTCAGTCTTTGTAAGGTACATGCTGGAGCCCCTTGATCTTCTTTGTTAGAAACCTCTGAGGTCTCTTTAATTGCTGCAGGTGCTTAGTACAGTATATTCCAAACGGGACGTTATACTCTGTTATGGGCCAGATAAGTGTCAAGTATGGAGGGGGGGTTATAACTACTTTTGGTCTCGAGGTGATGCCTTTACTAATCAAGTGTGCTTCATAGAAAGCTTTCCTTACTACAGTAGACTCATGGTGGTCAAAGTTAATGTCGCAGTCAACTTGTGTTCCCAGGTGTCTTACCACTTCATGGATAGTTAGTTTTGATTTGATAGTTTGAGGGGACAATGTTTATCCCAGATGGAATGGGGAATGATAATGCATTTCTCTGTATTCACTTTGAGACTGTGACTAATGCACCAGTTGTTGGTCTGCATGAGACCCTCTTGAAGTATACTGACTTAATTTGGGGATTCAGTGATGGCACCTAGTTTGTAGTTGTCTGCTGACTTGGTCAGCCACAAACCCTTAGTTTTGACTTGAACTTCTGAGAAGTATATACCAAACAGTAAAGGGTCCAGTACTGACCCCTGTGGTACCCCACTTGCAACAGGTATGCTGGTTGATGTGGAGTCACCCACTTTGATAGTGTGTCCGGTTTGTGAGCCAGTTGTCAACCCATCTTACAAAGAAGGGGTTTACATTCAGTTTGCTAAGTTTATCAGTAATGCCTGAATGTGGGATTGTGTCAAAACCCTTTGCCGGGTCGAGGTATGCTCTGTGCACAGATTTTCCCTTGTAAATGGTCTTGATCACATTTTCAAAAAAATCCACCAGATTTAACAGGCAGGATCTGCCCTTTACGAAGCTGAATTGGGTAGCATCCAGGGTTTCGAGGTCACCTCTGTTTTTTATTTGAGGTCCATAATGATGCGTTCTGTGGCCTTACAGATGTGGCTGGTTAGGCTTATGGTCTATAATTCCCCGGGTCTGTTGCTTGGCCACCTTTGTGGAGGGGAGTAACTGTTGCTGTTCTCCATTCTGCAGGAACAAAGCCTGTGGTTAGGTTATGGTTGAAAAGGGTACTTAGTGGTGATGCTAGTATTCTTTCCCTCCCGCCTTCCCCCTGCAACTCGTCCCTTCCTTGGATGACTCCTTGTTTGCTTTAAGATGGTGGTTCCTCATGGGCCTTCCTTGATCTGTGGATGGTACGTGCAGATGTCCTTTTATGGCTGACATGCGACGTCCCACAAAACTGGCAATGGCGATAAGCTTTTGTATACAGACTGATGTGGGGTCATTGGGCGGAAGACAACCCATATGTAAAGAGTACTGCAACACAGAAGGTAATGGCATCTATGGTTATGGTAAAATTTTACACAACTATTCTTTATTGAAAAAGTCCCTAATGCAATCAAGTTGGGTAAAATTCAGTTACTGGCTTGTAATTATTCTGCCTTTTTGCCAACAGAAAGACATTTTTAGAAAGTAACAGAAACTGAACTAGAAAAGGAGAAGAAAACTGGAAAGAATCTTGCAGCTTTTCAGCAAACAAAAAAAAGTTTCAGCTCCGGTACAGGAAAAATAAAATAAAAATGTGCTCTTGTTATTAAAATAAGTGCAACGCTGAAGTTGAAATGAAGAAAACGTTAATGGAGCACAAGTCTTTTTAGGAAGAGCTGTTTCAAAAACTAGTAAAGTGTGAAGCTAGAGTGCACAGAGAGAACCTGAGATCGAGGTTACTAGGCTAATGGCCCTGGGGCCCTTACAAGCCTAGCCAAGAGTTTATCCCCAAGAAGAAACCTCAGTCAGCACTTCTCATCCCGTCAGTGAGGGACACAGGTGGAACCCCTGGGACATGTTTGTGGTTTTCCATCCACTCATCAAGGTTGCACTTGAAGAGGGTCAGCGAAGTACTCTGTTTGACGTGTATGTGAAGTCTATTCCAGAGACGGGGCAGCCTCTGGCAGACAAACCTGTCTCTCCAGCTAGTTTTGTTGATGTGGCATATTAGATTCAGGCCTTTCGAGTGGTTAATGCTCGAGGAGTTAGACTTACAGATATGGAACATCTGTAGTAGGGCAGGGTCCGAGATTGCCTTGTAGGTTCATAGGTTCATACTAGGCTATCTGCCCTAGGGCATTTATCAGCCTAGCCAGAGTGTGTTTGGCTTTCGCCACCCATTTTAAATTAATTTTGCTATGCCCTTTTTCGAGGTTAGTATACTGTGCCTCTGTCTAACAGTGACACAGAAGTGATACCTGGGGTAACTCTACAATCTCCCATCCACTCATCAAGATTCCTTTTGAAGAGAGTCAGTGAGGGACTCTGCCTAACCTGGACTGGGATTTTATTCCAGAGTGAAGGGAGCCTCTGGGTTATGAATCTGTCCCTCCAGCATGTCCTATTTATTTCAGTGCTGAGGTTCAAGTCTCTCGAGCATGTAGCTTGATGGGATTTGGATTTTCTGAGGTGCAGCATGTCCATTAATTCCGGGTTGGACATGGCTTTATACGTCAGGCACAGATTGCCTTTGAGCAGACGGTATGCCACTGAGTAGAGCTGGGGTTTCTTTAACCGGGCAGCATATGGCATCTGTTTGAGCCCTTTGATCCTCTTGGTGAGGTACTTTTGGGGTCTTTCCAGTTGCTTGCAGGTGTCTGGTAAGGTACATCCCAAAAGGGGCATTGTACTCAATTATGGGCCTGATGAGGGATGAGTAAAGAGGCACGATGACCTCTCCTGATCTAGATGTGAATCCCTTCATGATTAGGTGGGCTATATAAAATGTTTTTCTAACCACTTTGGCCACGTGGTTGTCAAATGAGAGATTGCTATCAACTTGGGTCCCCAGGTCCCTAATTACTTCTTCCGTACTTAATGGATTACCACCTATGTAGTAATTTGTGGGCACTTTGTTTTTGCCAAAGGGGATGACTATACACTTTTTGGCGTTTAGCTTGAGGCCATGGCTCTGGCACCAGTTGTCTGTTTCAATGAGGCCCTTTTGGAGGATGCTTGTGTCGGCTGGAGAGTCGATTATGGCGCCCAGTTTGCAGTCATCTGCGAACTTGGTCAGCCGCAGTCCTTCCGTGTTGGCCTGTACCTCCGAGAAATATATACCGAACAAGAGAGGTCCCAGGACTGAGCCTTGTGGGACACCACTTGTAACTGGTTTGGAGTCTGACATGGCTCCAGCAATTCTAACCGTGTGGGTTCTGTCCTTGAGCCAGTTTGCAACCCATCTAGTGACATAGAGGTTTATATTTAAGCTGGTGAGCTTATCTATAATGCCCGAGTGGGGTATTGTATCGAAGGCTTTTGCGAGGTCCAGGTAGGCTGTGTGGACCACCTTCCCCTCGTCAATGGCCTTGGTGACTGTTTCAAAGAAATCGACCAGGTTTAAGAGGCAGGATCTACCCTTAACAAAGCCGAACTGGGTAGGATCCAGTGTCTGTAGGTCCCCAATATCTTTATTTATGAGGTCCTTGATGATCCTTTCCATAGCTTTGCAGACCAAGCTAGTCAGGCTTATGGGGTGATAGTTTCCAGGATCTGTTGAGGCACCACCTTTGTGGAGAGGGACCACTGTTGCTGTATGCCTCTCTTTGGATACATATCCTGTAGTAAGGCTGAGATTGAACAGTAGTTTTATGTTTGGGTTTAGCTCTTCTTGGAGTTCATGTAGGACGCAGCCCGGGACACTGTCTGGTCCCATTGATGCTGTGTTTTTTGCTTTGGAGAGGGCGGCTCTTACCTGAGCATCTGAGATGTCAGGGGGGCAGCACACTGCTGGGATAGATATTTGCCCTTTTGGTGGGGAGGCGGGGGAGAAGTTTGTGCTGAACCTGTCAACTAGGATGTTGGCAATGTCTGTGGGTTCGGTGTATTTTTTGTCATCTTGGACTAATTCTGAGCATATCTGGGAATTCCCACCCAGGTTCCTGACATAACTAAAGAAATACTTGTGATTATCCTTAGTGTCCTGTGCAATTTTTCTCTCTAAGCTTTTATGAGTGCCCGTAGTTTTTTGCTAATACTGATCAGAGATGCCTTCCCTTTTTGGGATTTTGCTCTATCATGTAGTAACTTCCTCCTTCTATTGTATAGTTTGTTTATGGCTGGGGTCCACATGCATTCCTGAAGGTGTTCATAGAATGCGTTTATAAAGGATTCTGCGGTCTGGGCCATGTTTTCCACAGGCCCGGGGGCTTTGAAGGATTCCACCTCGGTTTTGAGGAGTGTGAAATTTGCTTTAGAGAAGTTTTTCACTCTGGTTTTCTGGGCAGGGGGTGGGGTCAGGATGTGAATATCCAGTGAGATTAGTTTATGGTCTGATCGTACCAGTGAGGGATACACTTCTGGTCTGGAGCATAGAGTCCCCATGTTGATGATCAGGTCCAGTATGTTTTCCCCTCTTGTGGGAGTGGTAACAAGTTGTTTCATAACACTTGAGTGTATAAATTCTGGGAACCTTTGGGCTAGGGTGTTGGAGCTAGAGTAATGCTCCCAGTCTATGTTTGGGTAGTTCAAGTTGCCTAGGACAGGTGAGAGACAGATCACATCTGAGCAGTCTGTACAATACCGAGTAGAGTGATAGTGATTTCAGCCTGTCCGCATAGGACAGGTGTTGGAGGCCATGGATTCTCTTTGTGAGGTATTTCTTTGGCCTTTCCAGTTCATGCAGATGTTTGGAGAGGCACATACCAAATGGGGCGTTATACTCAATCATTGGTCTAATAAGGGAGGCGTACAGAGAGGTAATAACCTCCTTTTTTTGGATACAATCCCTTTACTTATAGGATGAACCAAGTAAAAGGCTTTTCTGACCATTGCCACTACATGATGGTCGAATGTGAGTTTATCAACCTGAGTGCCCAAGTCTCTCACCACAGGTTGTGTGTTTAGGGGGAAGCCATTGATGTGGTTATCAGTAGGGGCTGTGTTTCTGCTGAATGGTATGATTATACTTATTTTGCATTTAGCTTGAGGTATTGACTTTGGCACCAGTCATTAGTTGTTCTGAGACCCTCTTGTAGTATGTTAACGTAATTTGGGGACTCAGTGACAGCACCCAACTTACAGTCATCTGCAAACTTGGTTAGCCACAGGTCTTTTGTCTTTGCCTGGACCTCTGAGAACCTGCATACAGTACAGGTCCAAGGGCAGATCCCTGGGGAACTCCATTAGTGACAGGTCTGCTGTTGGAGGTGGAGGTGCCTAATTTGACCTTGAGGGTCCTGACGGTGATCTAGTTAGCCACTCACCTGATGAAGAGAGGGATTTACACCAAGTTGTGTTAGCTTTTCAATGATGCCCAAGTGGGGGATTGTGTCAAAGGCTTTGGCCAAGTCAAGGTAAGCTGCATGTACTGACTTTTTTTCAGCCAGGGCCTTGGTGACAGTCTCAAAGAAGTCAACCAAATTCAGCAGGCAAGATCTGCCCTTGACGAATCTGAACTGGGTGGGGTCAAGTGCTTGGAAATTGCCTGTGTCCTTGTTTATGAGATCCGTGATAATGCGCTCCATGGCGTTACAGATCAGATTTGTCAAGCTAATGGGCGATAGTTTCCAGGGTCAGCAGTGGTATCACCTTTGTGCAAGGGGATAGCAGTGGCAGTTATCCCCTCTGCTGGAATAAAGCCTGTACTTGGGTTTTGGTTGAATAGGGTGTTGAATGGTGAAGCTAGATGTTCATCGTGTTTCACTGTTGCAGTCATTACATTTGGGTAATCTGCTGGCAGGTTCCCGTCAGTCGGCCTGATTAACAAAGTCTTGGGTCCTGCAATGGTTGCTCTCCCTTCTTCCATGACGTCAAGTCGTCAGGGGTATAAAACATGCAGCCGACGCCATTACATCAGTCTTTCTTGCCGCGCAGTGCCCGAAGCAGAAGCAGTTCGCAAGTGCCGGTCGGCCGACTCCTGAAATTTTCGTTTTCGAGTTTCAAAACTGAAGTCTTCAACTTAACGCTAAGTACCCTATTGGGGAAACTTTTTCTTGCTCCTTTCCGATGTCAGTAAAAGTTAATAATTGTATTACTTGTGGTAAGCAAATACCTCATGAGAATTTTCATTTTTACTGTATTCCTTGTCTAGGCCCTGACCACGACGTACCTTCCTGTCAATTTTGTGCTTTATTTAACTCATTCACTCCGGAGCAGCTCAGGAAAAGCTGCCTGCTTAATTCCACCATAGGAACAACAGTGCAGCCTGAGCTCATTTTCAGAAAATCCATTTGTAAAACCATACAGAAAACAAATGTTCATAACTCTTTAACTATAAGAGCTAGACTAAAAATGTAAACACGAAAGTTGTTCAGCAGACACTGACCTTTCCAACAGTATAAATGTTGATAGTGTATATCAAAGTCATTATTAAATATTTGGCAAGGAATTCTGATATTGTGCATATTTTTTACCTTTTTGGAAAAACAAAGCACAATATCTTGGTCAATGTGCCATGCAGACCCATACAATTTGAATGTAATTTGTTAATATGAATGTCAACTTTAAAATGATACCTTAACCATTACTGTGTGATGTTCCTTTCTTGAGATATTCTCAGAAATATGATTAATATATTATTTTTCATAATTGATAAATAAACAAAGCATAATATCTCATCACCTGTAACAGACAGAGCCTACGTATCAGTGTAGAAGTTGTGCGTCTGAATGTCAGCTTCAAAATGATGCATCATTTGTGTGATCACCATGCTCCCTTGCAAAGATATGGGCATAATAATGAAAAGTATTGTAAATGTATAATTTTCATAATCGTACAAGACTAAACAAACTGTGATATCTTTACATGTGTAGAGTGCACAGACATAGTTCTTTTACCGTGTTGTAAGTAGTAACACTGTCTTCAAAATGAGGTATTACTTGGCACACTGACATGCTCCCTTGCAAAGTTATTTACCAAAATATGAAAAAAAATCATAATTTCCATAACCTCATTCCAAACAAACTTTGATATCTGCCTATGAGTACAACATACAGGCACCATTATTTTACCATGTTAGAACTATAAATAATCTTTTCAAAATGAGGTATTACTTAACACATTCAGATGCTCCCTTGCAAAGTTATTTGCCAAAATATGAAAAAAAAATCATAATTTCCATAACCTCATTCCAAACAAACTTTGATATCTGCACATGAGTACAACATACAGGCCCAATTTTTTTTAGCATGTTAGAACTATAAATAATCTTTTCAAAATGATGTATTACTTAGCACATTCAGATGCTCCCTTGCAAAGTTATTTACCAAAAGATGAAAAAAATCATAATTTCCATAAGAGTCATTTGCCAAGCTCAGAGAAATGAATTTTACACAACACATTTCATAATAGTGTTTTACTTACTATATTGGTCCGACTTGGTTATGGGTGTTTTCCATTCTTCTCACAAGCTGCATGTTAGCAATCTTGCATGGCTCTCCTCACGCCATTGTGGAGGTTGGTCTAGAACAACGCAATGCCCTCCTCAGTTAGGTGAATGCCATCCATTCTGAACAGGTGACCATCTTCCGTGGTGATGCCGAAGACAGAAGACAGTCTTACCTTATCTGAACTAAAGCATGGGTGGACACTGACAAGGGTGCACAGCCAGGCCACATGTAAAGAGAAAAAGCAGGGTAAGGACCGCCGCTCCCCTAATATGCCAAGGACAGGCACGGGGCTTCAGGTCGTGAGCGTCTGAATTGTCCCATACCGATATACACACACACATATACATATATATATATATATATATATATATATATATATATACACACACACACATACATACAGGAAAAAACATCAGGGGGTTTGGGGGATAACTAGATGATGAAGAATGAGGGGGCGGCTTGCAAGGACTACAAGCAGAGAAAAAACACAATCTGACTTGTGCATTCATCAATGTGATAATGACTTCTACTTATGTGAATAACAGTTACAGCAGCTGAGACTTTTACCAAAAAAGTGATAATGACTCACTGCTATACTGTAACTGCACTTATTGCTAACGTGATAATGACCTTCCTTTCAGTACTGCAAAGTTATGCATGCTCAGACAAAGGTGATAATTGCTGCACATAACCTGTTGACTAGGCATTCATTATATTACCTTGTGCAGCTGTTGTGTAACACAGACTCATTATCAGCACGGAGAACACCTGAGTAATTCAGTAAAATAGTATAACACTTACATATTACTGACCCTTTCCTCCCACCTAAATTCCACACATGACTGAAAAAGCCAGGAAAAATGCACAAGCACTTCCCTGATACATGCACCTAAATAAAATGGTTCCCCCAAACAACCCTTCACATACATTTCCGGAAAGGAGGGCTGATTCGGGTAGCTTAGTGCCACAAATCCTATCAAAGTAGAGAATGCAAACACAGAAGTGACCTGGTATCTGCATTTCACTTGCAAATGCACATGCACCACAATTAAAGATTCACCCAACTGACCCTTTCAGTAGAACGTTGAGGTATTCACCCAAGCGACCCCTTCAATAAAATGTTGATGTATGCACAAGCACCTGAATGAAATATTTCCCCAGCCTACCCTTCCGTAACATTCCCAGCATTCCTCAGTAGAGAAGACTTTCAGTTGATATTATTCAGGAGAACCAAAATATATGTGCAGAACCTTGGATATATTTATCAGCAATGTTCTTGTTATCCAGCATTCCAACATTTCTACGGACTGTTCTTGAAGATAGTATTTGGATATAACATGGTTGAGGGTAAAACAGTACATACTACTTATACACATCTGGCAAAAGCTTTTGATGCAATCTTCCACTCAGGGATCAGACAAATATACTGAGTTAGGCATGATTAACATCAGATGGATAACAAACTGGCTCACTGACAGGACACATGCTGTCTGGATAGCTGAATCCACCTCCAATAAGATACCTTTTACTAGCTATGCCCCACACGGCTCAGTGTTGGGACCTCACCTGTTTGGTATATACTTTTCTGAAGTGAAGGCCAATGTTGGGGTCCTCAGGCTCACCAAATTAGTCAATAACTGTAAGCTTGGAGCAATCACTGAATCCCCAAATGTGGTTGACATGTTATATGCTGCAATGTTACAATCTCTTCATCTTGCACCATGCATATGTTGTTATTGTTTTGGTATGTATTTCTAATGACCAAACATAGAGGAATCTGAAAATGATTCCACTTGTCCAAAAAGTAATGTATGATCAACAGCAGTCCCATTAATTCCACTAACTGTTCTGCAGATTTGTTCAGAGTCCAGCATGATCTTGCTTTGTTTTTCTGCAAGAATTTATTTTAATTAAAATGATAGACGTGATGGGATAATTGACAAGGCTATATTCATAACACTGAGCTAGAAACAAGGTGAGATATAGTAAAAATGCATGTTACATGACACGTTGATGCAAAGGTCAGCATCTTTATACCCCCTCCCATCTAAAAATATGCTCACCTTTTTATGCAGTGAAAATAAACTTTGATTTGCACATAGCCTAGACTCATGTGCACCTACAGGTTAGCTGAGGATTGAAACCAAATACTAAAAATGCCACAACTCCAGAGCTGGTTGACTGCAAATGTACTGAATTTCTGTGTGGTTTGAATATCCCCTCCCTATCCTTCGACATCAGCTATACCACTTCTCTTTTGTAGCCCAAGCTATTTGGAAGCTATGCTAAATGAGAGTAATATGTTTTTATTGCAAAAGTGGTAATACACACTATAATCATCCGCAGCAATTATAACAGTATAGGAATGTATCTTTGATCAAAATACACATGCCAAAGAAAAAGATATTATATATATTTATATGTTTATATATTAGTAGGGCTAGTACATAATATACAGAGAGAAATGTAATCCAGTTTAACATGCAAGTCAATTTCAAGAAATTGAAAGTCCTCCTCTACCAACAATGTATAAACAGACATATTTTCGAAAAGGCTCTTCAGGTACACACAGATGTGCAGTTATCTTCACAAAAGCTTGACAATCATATGCAACAACTGTTTTTGTTCTTCCATTATGCTTATTACTCTGCTGTTCCAAATGGGCACATATAAGCTAACTTTAAGAAAAGGCAAACATGCACAGCATACAACCACATGCTAAAAAAGATACGAAAAAATAAACGAACTTGCACAAAAAGCCGCTAAAAAGCCGTAACTCTTTGAGGACGCTAAATACAACCATATGCCCCATGCTCTGTTCTGTGTAAAACTACTACTATCTACAGATAAAAAAAAACATGGAAAATGTAGGCTTTGATGAAGACTTTACACTGCAGAACTTTACACCCTAGTATCAAGGATCACTCTGAGCAGCTGCCGATAGATGCTTATCGAGAGACACATGTACACCGCTTATGTCACCAAAGATCTTAACTAAAACCAAACACCAACATGAGTTCTGAATTTCAAAATGCTTTTAACTCTTGTCATTTAAAACACGGCAATACCAATTCCATATATTAAAAAGCGCACAGGCCAAACTCGTGGCCTTCAGAGATAGAGAACAGTGACATACAAATAGCTCAGCAAACCAATACAGTTTAAAAGGCAAATAAAAAAAAAAAAAAACTCACCCATCCGACATGCGCTTCTTGCTTGCAAGATCATCTCCTATATACAGTTGATGCTGTTTGGACATATCAAAGAAACAAAATACCACCCGGCGAAACTTTATCACTAAGAAAATGAGAAGCCCCATAATCCAGCCAATGTACAGGAAATAATTACAGCACCAGGCTAAAGATGTAATCGGCTCATCTCACACAACTGAAATACTCACCAACTTCTACATATAAACAAAAACTGCTACCAAAAGTAAAGGTAAAAGGCAAGATACAAAATAATCAGACATAAACTACGGCACCTGACTAAATATGTTATCGTCCTATTTATCAAAGAAATGAATTCCTGACTGACGCAAAATAATTTTGTACTACACCAAATGTTGGGGGTGGATGTGTGACGCAAGTGGTGGCTTGGATTGCAAGAATCCGATTGGCTGCCACCACTTGCTGTTAAAGAACTTTTAAAGCAGATTTTCTAAAATAAGTTTAATGTGAACTTAATGTTGAAACATGCTGAATTGTAACTATATAAAGTAATTTACACATTCAGTTACAATTTCAGCATGTTTTACATTAAGGTCGCCTACAAATCTGGAATGCAGTTTCTCATGCTTGTGGAAGGCACTCGGGGGGGGGGGGTAGCAGCTTCCAATTAGTATCTTCTCATGGCGCACTCGGTGTTAAGCACAGAAGGTACTCGGGGTTAATGAGTTAATCAGTGCACTATCCGTCGTCGGTACATTTTTGCTTCTAAATATTTCGGTTCAATGTTTAATTCTCCAGAAATTACGTTGGTTAGCCATCCGACTACTGGAAGACCGAAAAAATGCAAAGAAAAAGAGACAGGCCGTTGAGGTCCAAAACTGCTGACGATGCTTCTCCTAAACCAGTCGCCAGTTCGCTGGTACTCAGTGAGGCTCTTTTGCAGCCCCTGATACCTGCTACTTCTGATTCGCAGGCCTCTACTGAGACCCATTCAGAGTCCAGTATACCACGAGATGCTTCACTTATGGAACCCATGGATGTTTCTACCTTGGATGGGTCCTGAGCCGCTGAGCAGGCACTGGCTTCTGAGGGTGTATTCAGGCCTACAGACTCCAACTTCAGTTCTACGGCCTAAATCTCGATCTGTGTCTAAAAAAACGATGCCCAGGCCACATGTTCAGGCTCCTATGCCTAAAAAACAAATGATCAAAATGGCTGAAGATTTAATCACTCTAATCAGGGGTAGTCAAACCCCCCCCAAGAGGCCTAGGATTGAATTTGACTATGAATCTTCTGAACAGGACTCTTTCTTCTGACTCTTCTAATGATCTGGATTTGCCCATACCTACCTATGAGGATTTTGATGCAGAGGATTCCATTCCCTCTGCTTCTCCACCTGAGGTTTTCTCTTTTGGGGAAACTTTACATACCTTAAGGGAGCATTTCCACTGGGAAAGTCAGGATTTCTCTGAATCCAAAAAGAGGCTGAGGGATTTCCTCCTTTTTCCTCAGCATAGGCCTTTGGCTCTACCTCCTGTACTAGATATTGTTGATGATGTGTTTTCGGAATCCAGTATGGCCCCTGATTCCTTGCCTCCAGCCCGTAGCAAACCAGACAGGTAATACAGGGTTCCTGAGTCCCACAAATTCCTTTTCAAAAATCCTGTTGCGGACCCTGAAACCATTTCTCAGGGGGCCCAAGGGCATTAAGGCTTCTACTGCTAAAAATCCTACCCCTTCTGTTAGAGACTCCAGGGCACTGGATAGATGGGGTAAAAAGGTTTACACTTCTGCAGCCTTAGCAATCAGGGCTTTAAACTGTCAATTCCATATGCTAAAATATCAACAACATATCATGGGACTGCTTAAACAGAAAATTGTGTTGATTTCTGACTGTGTGGAGAATAAAGACTTGCAGGATTTATTGCATTCAACTGAACAAGTTGGCAAACATACTTTGCAGTGTGGTTTTGATTCCTTAGAGGCATCTTGTAGGGCTGCTGTTACTGGGTATGTGCTTAGAAGGCATGCTTGGCTTATGGAGCAATCTCTGCCTGATCATGTTAAAGCAAAACGTTTGGATGCTCCTTTACAGCAGGACCGCTTATTTGGCAATAAGGCTGAAGAAGTTCTAAAAATATGGAATATAAAGCTAAATTAATGCAAACTGTGAAAGATTTCTTACAAGTGCACCCTCCTAGATATAGTAGGCATTGGCCTACTAAGAACTGGTCCTTTCCAGCTCCTTCTAGAGCCACTACGGCTAAACCAAGACATTCCAAAACCACCAGGTTTCAGTCCCAAGGGACTTGCAAAACTAAGCAATGGGGTGCTTCCACTTCCAAATCTGGAAACAACAAAGCATCACCCTATGGTAAGCAGTCTCAATGACTTCCCTTTGAAATTACCAAGCGCTTACCTCTTAGCCACCCCTTTGGGGGTAAACTGGCTCTTCATTCAGGAAACTGGCAACTTATAACCCAGGACAAATGGGTTTTAAATGTAGTGTCCCAGGGATACAGATTTCATTTCCACACACTGCCAACTCCAAACGGGTGGCCAGATCTGCCCCCAAATCACTGGGCAGAGGCTCAGAAATGAGTACTTTCCCTACTAAAATGGGGGCTATTCAACTAGTACCAGAAGAGGAAAAGGGACAAGGTTTCTATTCCAGACTTTTCCTGGTACTCAGAAAAGACAAAGCATGGTGGCCAATTCTGGACCTGTCTACTCTATTTCTGGACATTCCAAAATTCAAGATGCTGACTCTTCACCAGTTACTTCCTATGTTAGGCAAGGATGCCTGGTTGGCACCTCTGTACTTAAAAGAGGCTTACCTGCATATCCCAATCAGGAAATCTTGCAGAAGATTCCTACATTTCAAAGCAGGCTGCATGCATTATCAGTTCTCTGCACTGCCCTTTGGCTTGTCTACTGCGCCCAGGGTGTTTGCAAAGTGCCTGGCTCCAGTAATTGCATTTTTCAGGCAAAGAAATATTCAGATATATCAATACCCGGACGACTGTCTAATTCAGGCAGAAAACCAGGCCATTCTTCTAAAACATCTGGTGTTTGTAAAAATACTTCTAACCTGTCTAGGGTACACCATAAACAAAAAGAAATCTCAAATGGTACCCTCTCAAAAAATTACATTCCTGGTTGCGAGCTTGAATACAACTGCCCAGATGGCTTTCCTTACGCCAGAAAAGCAAATTCATTTGGTGAATTACTTCAAACAAGCAGCCACAAAAACCATGCTATCTGCAAGGCAAATACTGCAAGCCTTGGGGTTCATGGCCTCATACATTCTTCTTATTCCATATGCAAGACTGCATATGAGGAAACTTCAGTGGTACTTAAAAGGTTTATGGAGTCAACATTGTCACAGCCTGGAATCAATGATTCCTGTCATACCTTGCCTGCACCTAGAGTTCCTATGGTGGGCAGAGGCCTGCCACCAAAACAAGGGACTGACATTCACACCACCCCCTGCCACCCAAACCCTAACTACAGATGCATCAGACTATGCATGGGGAGCTCATCTGGCAGGGAAGTGCATTCAGGGCAAATGGAGCCCAAATCAAATGCACCTTCATATCAATCAAAAAGAAATGCTAGCTGTACAGAATGCACTGACAGCCTTCAAGGACTACCTTCATCCAGGACAGTTACTGATAAAGACTGACAACACCACAGTTATATGGTACATAGGCAGGGGGGTACACATTCATATCCCCTCTGCAGACTAGCCATGGCGTTGTGGAATACGGCCTTGAGCTACTAAGTACAACCACAAGCTCCATTCCTGCTAGGAAAGCAGAATGGTCTGGCAGACGAGCTAAGCAGAAATCTCATGGACCCTCACAAATGGAAATGGGAACCATGGATTTTCAACATGATGACACGCAAATGGGGGAGCCTAGACATAGATCTTTTTGCCTCACCCCGGAACTACCAGTTGGACAAATTTTGTACAAGAAATCACAAAAAAGCCTGGAAAATGGATGCTCTGTCCTTCAGCTGGAAAAACCTATCAGTCTTTGCCTTTCCCCCTCTGCCTTTGCTCTCCAAAGTTCTACTAAAAGTCAAACAGGACAAGCCAAAAATAATTTTGATTGCCCCAGACTGGCCTTGCCAACACTGGTACCCACTCCTGCCCATTGTGTCGCATTTTTTTCCGTGGCACCTGCCTCAGATACCTTCCTTACTATCTCAGCAGGAGAACCAAATTCTGCACCCTCAGCTCCAAACATTGAATCTTGCAGCTTGGCTAATCACTTAAATTCATCCTTAGCATCCCTCAGCAAACCTGTAATGGATGTCATTTTGGAGGCAAGAAGACCTAGTACTAAAAAATCTTATGCTGACAAATGGAAAATATTCTGTGCCTGGAATCAGTCTCAAGGGATGAGCACAGCAGTGCTCAATTTACCTCTGATTTTACAATACTTAACTGAGATGCTTCACAAGGGCCTGTCTTTTTCTTCCGTACAAATCCATGCCTCAGCCATTTCAGCTCTTTACAACACAGACCTCCCCCCTTCTCTCATCCTCTTCTAAAGCAGTATCTCAGAGGGGCCAAAAACTTGAAACCACCCAGGAGGGCACCAACCCTGCCTGGGACCTTAACTTTGTATTGGAGAAACTTACTCTACCTCCTTTCGAGCCAGCTAAAACTGCAGACTTAAAATTTCTTTCCTGGAAAACAGCCTTCCTTTTAGCAATCACTTCAGCTAGAAGGATTTCTGAATTACAGGCCCTTATGGCAGTGGAGCCTTTCATCATCTTTCATGCGGACAGGGTGTCACTCAGGACCAATCCATCATTCATGCCCAAGGTGGTATCCAGTGTTGCTCTTAATCAGTCCATTCATTTGCCAACTTTCTTTCCCAATCCACAGAACAAGAGAGAGAGGATTCTGCATTCATTGGATTTACACAGACAACTTAGATTCTACTTGGACAGGACTAAATCACAAAGAAAATCTGAACAACTGCTGGTAGCATTTGCTGCAATGGCAGAGGGGAAGGCTATTTCAAAGCAAACCATTTCTAAATGGATAAGCCATTGTATTAATTTCTGATGTCCTTCAAGAATGCAACTGCAGTCCTGACATATGGGTTGTCCTGCCTCAGGCAGCCCTTCGGTCGGCTGGATTCCAAAGTCCGGGTCCGGCGTCGGCCGATGTCGCCCACTCCCGGCCAGAGCTGGGGTATAAAGGCATCCGATGCCATCTTCTTCAGTCTTTCTTGCTGCGCTGCGAAGCAGAAGCAGTTCGCAAGTGCCGGTCGGTCAGCTCCTGTGTTTTCAGTTACCGAAGTCATCAAAAAGCTAAGTACCCCATTGGGGAACATTTTTCTTGCCTCAGCCGATGTCAGAAAAAATTGAAAAGGTTAACAATTGATGTTATGTGATCCTATCTCGCCTACATTCTGACTGATGGGTTCGGAGCCGATCCTCGGCTCCGACTCGGCACGCTTATGCCAAAGAACGAAGTCTCTTATTGGCTGAGCTTACTATATCCCAGGATGCACCACTACCAGTCCCCCAGATCTCGTTTGCCGCTAACAAGCAAAGACGTGGTCTCGAGCTGGCTGAGCTAAGTAGTGCTTTTTCACTTACTTTCCTGTCAGGGATTTCCTAAATTTTCAACAAAAAGCTGTTTTAACAGCTATCTCGTGTTTTTGTGTATGAGTGAGTATTTTCTGTAAAGTTTTTGTGTGGTGAATGCGTTTTTCTGACTAGAGGTCCCCTTTGAGTTGGAGGACCTCCCCTGTCAGTCCGTTGTTGTTCAAGTCCCGTTTTATTTAGGGGCTCTTGGATCCCTTTGGTTATTTTTGTCTATTTGTGACAGCCTTTGTTTAAAAAAAAAAAAAAAAAAAAATAATTTTTTCTGTGATAGTTAGTGTGTTTGGTTTTTGGCTAGTTACACTAAATTGGTTGCCATAATGTCACAGGCTCCTAGGCCTTCAGGTTTTAAGAAGTTAGGCTTCTCCTTCGGCTCCACGGACTTGAGCCAGGGCGACGGTCTGCCTCGATGCCTCCAGCCTCGACTCCTCTGGGTTCGGAGCCGACGGCTGGGGCCTCGAGAGGCAGGTCACCTTCATCGGCTCCACTGATCTTGGAGCCGATGAAGGTTGTCCGCTCAGACACTTCCTCCTCGGCCAAGCCCTCTTCGGCACCGATGGAAATTGGTTTGGACACTCCTTCGGCGCCGATAATTATCGAGTCGATTCGGAGCCGGTCCCCTAGTCCCTTGGAGCCGTTGGAGAGGCCTACTCGGACCCGTTCGGTCTCTTCCAGGTAATCAAGGATGTCAGATTCGGACATAGACAGGGTACTCCAAAGACTTTTCCAGTCCCCAGTCTTTCAGAAATTTGTTTCGGCTCCGACCCAATTGACTTCGGAGCCGATAACCCATTCCATTGCCATTCCTCCTCCGACCACTTCGGCTCCGTCGGAGCAGGCACTGATGGAGCCAGTGGAGATCCTAGGGTCGGCTCCGACCCTTACTCCAACCCCGGCCTTCGGGTCGGAGTTTAGCACACGGACTTCTTTGGCCGGGCCCGGGGGTGACGTTTCGGGACCAATGCAGTCGGTTCCAAGCCTCCCTCTCGGTGCTTCGGCCGCGGGACTTCCGTCTGCTATCATGGCTCCGGAGACTGGACCCTCCCAGGATTCTGGAGGTCCGGCCTTCAGAGCTATGAGGAGTGCGTTGGCCAAATCTTCTTTGGCCATCTCTACGGCTTCACCGGCACCTTCCCTGGGCATGGAGACTGGGTCTTTGGCAGTTCCCCTGTCTCTAGGCAGCGGAGCCCCGGGGCCTGAGGTTACGCCCACTGGGGTTCCCCTCCTCCTGAGGGTCTTTCGGAGTTGTCTTCGGAGGAGCCCCCAAGGAAGAGATCGTGCAAGAGGAAGCACGTAGACTCCCCCGATGAGTCTCTTACATCGGACACTGATCTTGATGATGCGGAGGGGTCCCCAAAGTCGTCCTCGGATGATGTCTCATTTGCAGACATTCTAGAGATCCTCAAGCAACGAGGCGGCTGGAATTCCAAACCCCCCTCCGCTGATGAGTCGGTGTTCCTCAAGGCCTTCGGGCTCAGCCCTCCGCCTCCTGGGTGTCTCCGCCCTTGACGAGCTCCTAGATTTGGTTTGTCGGAGGGCGGGAACATCCAGATACTGTGGAACCAGTGCCTTCTCGCCCTAACAAATTTTTGTCTGCCCCACCCGAGAAGGAGTTCTTAATGAAAGGCGTGGCTGTAGATGCCATGGTGGTGGCATCTGCTACCCAGCAGGACGTGGCAGAGGCTTCAACGTCCATCCATCCTCCTAATAAGGAGTCTAGGAGCATGGACTGCACGGAAACGCACCCTGAGTTCAGCGGCCTTTACTCTGAGGTCCCTGAATTATTTGGCACATTTCACCAGACTACAGAGGGATCTGGTCAAGGAGCTCTCAGACTCCCTCTCAGGTAACCTACCTGAGCAGCTAGCCCAGTCGGTTGGCTCTCAGTTGGCTACCCTTACCTCGATTTCTAACTCGTCCATGAGGCTCATTTCATATGCGCGAAGGGGCGGCAGAGCGGGCACAGGCGTGGCTCTACGAGACAAGCCTGGCTCCGTTTGTGTCATTTCATGGAGGCCTTCAAGTCTTCCTTTGCCGACGCTCCCTTTGATGGGTCCTCTTTGTTTGGACCCAAGGTAAAAGACACTCTTACCCGCTGTGAGCAGGAGGGAAAGACTTTATCTGCCGTAGGAGCACGATTTTCCACTCCCTTTTGGCCTTATCCCAAGGCCAAAAGAGGAGGGAAGATGTGGTTCCGGAAATCACAGAAATTCTTTCCTCAACAGCAGGAAGATTCCCCTTCCAGAGGCAGAGGAGGGGGAAATTTTTCTGGGAGACGCCGTCCCAGAGGCGGCAGAGGCCCCCGCAACCCTGGAGACCGCGAGTCCTTTCGTGGCTCTTCAGCCTCCCACACTCCATGAGGGATTGCCCGGCTGTGCTGCTCCGGAGCCAGTCGGGTGCCATTTTGCCAAGCACCTAAAAGCCTGGGAGTCTATTACTCTGGACAGATGGGTGCTTCGGATTATTGCCGGAGGTTACACCATTCCCTTCACACGCCCACCTCCACCGTCCAAAAAAATCCCGGACCCACCACCCAGTCAAAGGGAAATTGCAGCCGTAGAAGCTTCAAAGCTGCTAGAAAAAGGAGTCATCCAACCGGTCCCCACAGACCAGATCGGATCCGGAAATTACTCAAGGTTCTTTTTAGCGCCAAAAAAGACAGGGGACCTGAGACCCATTTTGGATCTCAGCAAACTAAACCAGTCCGTCATGAAGTCCAAATTCCGAATGGTCACTCTACAATCCATTCTCCCATTGTTGGAGAAAGATGTTTGGATGTGCTCCATAGATCTCAAGGACGCCTATTATCACATACCGATACATCAGGCGTCCAGGAGGTATCTGCGCTTCAGCCTGGGAGACAGTCATTTCCAATTTTGTGCACTGCCCTTTGGTCTCACCACAGCCCCCAGGGTGTTCACCAAGTGTTTGGCAGTAGTGACTGCTCACCTGAGGAGTCTCGGATTCCAAGTGTTTCCCTATCTGGACGACTGGCTCCTGACTGCCACCACCAGGCATCTACTACTAGAGAACCTACAAGCCACCATCTCGCTGGGTGCTTCCCTGGGAATTACATTGAACTGGTCAAAGTCTGTCTTGCTGCCTTCTCAGCGCATAAGATTCATAGGAGCAGAGATAGACTCAAAATTAATGCGAATCTTCCTTCCTACCGAAAGGATACAAACATTACAAGATCAAGTCCGAGCCCTGCTTCTAAGATCCAAAGCCCCAGCCAGGATGGTCCTGCAACTTTTAGGTTCAATGTCTGCCACGGTTCTCCTAGTTCCTCTGGCAAGGTTGCACATGAGGATTCTCCAGTGGCTATTATCGACACAATGGTCTTTTCAGGATCTCCCCCTCAATCATCACATACTGATTACAGAAACGTGCAAACAGGACCTCCGCTGGTGGCTTCTGCCATCCAATCTGAATCAGGAAGACCCTTTGTTATACCCTCCGGTGGCCACCTTGACTACGGATGCCTCCCAGACGGGTGGGGTGCATTGTCTGGGCAGGTCAGTTCAGGGTTCTTGGCTTCCAAACGAAACATTTCTCCATATCAATGTGTTGGAAATGAGGGCTGTACTTCTGTCCTTACAAGCCCTCCACAAGTTTCTCCCTCAAGGCATTATCGCCATCCACACAGACAACATGTCGGTGGTCTGGTATCTAAACAAACAAGGAGGGACCAGATCTTACCCCCTTTGCAGAGAGGCCATGAGGGTGTGGGAATGGGCAGTGGCTACCAAGCGTTTCCTGGTAGCGACCCACATTCCAGGCAAATCCAATGTATTGGCAGACAGACTGAGCAGGACTGTTCTCTCCTCACGAGTGGTCTCTGAACGAAACAGTAGCAGCTCAGATTTTCAAAAGATGGGGATTCCGTGCTGCGACCTGTTTGCAACACCACGAACACGGTGCAAAAGGTTCTTTTCCTTGACCCCGCGTCAAGGGGAGACAGCTACAGATGCTCTAGTCCAACCTTGGCCAACAGGACTGCTTTATGCTTTCCCTCCGATTCCACTCCTCCCCAAAGTCATCCAGAAAGCTTCCCAATTGGGGTCCACAATGATTCTAATTGCTCCGTACTGGCCTCGTCAGGTATGGTTCCCCTACCTACAGAAATATACCCTGGACGGTCCTTGGTTCTTGGATCTAATTCCGGACCTTCTGGTTCATCAGTCGGGACAACAGCACCAGTCCCTTCACACTTTGACATTAACAGCTTGGCTCCTCCACTTCCGACTATAGTCAGAAATCACACCTTGGACCCGGAAGTTATTCACATTTTGTCTTCAGCTCACAAACCCACCACCAAGAAATTGTATCACAGTAAGTGGAAGAGGTTTGCTATCTGGGCTCAACTCAGAGGCTTAGACCCTATTACTGCCCCGATACCAGAGGTCTTGAAATTTTTAACATCCTTGTTTAATCAAGGATCTTCAGTCTCTACTATTAAAGTCCAATCTCCAAATTTCACGATTCCATAGACCCACCGTTGATGAGCAGCAGATTATGTAAAACTTTCATGAAAGGTGCTGTGCTTTTAAGACCCCCAGTTTTTCATCCTGCGCCTCCGTGGGATCTTGATTTGGTACTTCGTGCCTTAACATCTTCCCCCTTTGAACCGGCTGCTACATGTGAGTTGAAATATCTGTCTTGGAAAACTGCCTTCTTAATTGCAATTACCTCTGCAAGAAGAGTTTCAGAAGTTCAAGCCCTATCTATCAAACCACCGTACTTGATTTTTCACAAGGATAGAGTATCACTTAGGCCTAATCCATCTTTTGTCCCAAAAGTTTGCTCTAATCTCTGTCTCCAACAATCTTTAGAGCTACCAGTTTTCTTTCCAAAATTTTCGAACAAAGCAGAATACACCTTCCATACATTGGATGTTCACAGGCAATTGCGCTTCTATCTAGATAGGACTCAACAAATTCGGAAAACAGATCAATTGTTTGTGTCCTTTTCAGATAATAAACTGGGTAAAACCATCACTAAAGCTACTATTGCCAAATGGATCAGAGATTGCATAACTCAGGCTTATTCCTCTTCAAATAAACAACTTACAACATCTGTCAAAGCTCACTCTACTAGAGCTATGGCTACCTCTATTGCATTCCATTCCAAGCTCGCTATTTCTGAGATTTGTGCTGCGGCTACTTGGTCCAACCCGCACACTTTCATTTCCCACTATAAATTGGATGTGGCATCTGAAGGACGAGCATCATTTGGTTCCACGGTACTCAGGAGTGTTTTCCAGTGAGCCACCCAGGATTTAGGTGCTAGTCAGTCAGAATGTAGGCGAGATAGGATCACATAACATCTTTTAGTTATGTACTCACCATAACTTCAGATGTTTGGGATCCATCTCGCCTACATTCCTAATACCCACCCTCCTTCCCCCTGCCTTGGAGATCAGAAGAGATTGAACGGTTTGAGTTCTGCTGTTTTTATCTTGTATCATCTGTCAATGTTATATAAGCAGTGCATGCGTGTGTGCATGTATGCGGACAAACTAGATCTGGGGGACTGGTAGTGGTGCATCCTGGGATATAGTAAGCTCAGCCAATAAGAGACTTCGTTCTTTAGCATAAGCGTGCCGAGTCGGAGCCGAGGATCGGCTCCGAACCCATCAGTCAGAATGTAGGCGAGATGGATCCCAAACATCTGAAGTTATGGTGAGTACATAACTAAAAGTTTGTCTTGTGGTAAACAAATACCTCATAAGGACTTCCACTCTTACTGCCTTCCCTGCCTGTGCCCAGACCACGACGTCTCGGCCTGTGCTGCCTGTGCTTGATTTAATAAGCGCACACTCAGGCGCCGGGCAGAATTTGCCGAAGACTTTTTTGGCGAAAGTTACGCTTATATCATGCCGTCGGAACAACCGACAGCACATATTTCCAAAAAGCGTAAGGACCGGGACCGACATCCTCGGCCCGCGTCGTCCACCGATACCACGCCTAAGCCTACCGCGAGTGCATCTGCCTCTTCGGAGGTGGTAATTCAACTGCTCCAGGCCGACGACACAGCTTTACCGCGTACTTCGGTCCCGGAGGTTACCCCGGTGCCGGTTGTTGATTTTCCTCCCGAAACTGAAGCTCTAGAATTACCTGACACCATACCAGTGGATAAAGTTACTCCTGCACGTGGGGCATCTAGGCCTCCAGTCTCTATGTCCATCAAGGCCTACACACGTGCTAAGGCTGCCAGCCAGGCTAAGGCCCATCCTCCTAAAACTAGTTCCCAGAGCCTTTCTTCTGATAAACAGATCATGACCCTAGCTGCAGATCTAATCTCTCTAATCAGAGGTTCTCAGTCGCACCCAGACAGAGGTTCTCAGCCTCCTGCAGATAAAAGGCCTAGGACAGAACAGCCAGATACCCTCTCTTCAGATGAAGCCTCTAGGGATTCTGAGCACTCGGATACCCAGGAAGAATCCTTCCAGGCCTACGAGGACTCTGTTGCTGAGGAATCAATTCCTTCTGCCTCTCCTCCAGAGGATATTTCTTTCGGAGAAGTTCTCCACTCCATGAGAGAACATTTTCAGTGGCAGGGCCAGGAATTTTCTGACTCCAGGAAAAGGCTACGTACCTTCCTCAAGTTACCCCAGCACAGACCATTAGCTATTCCTCCAGTGTTGGGTGTCTTGGATGATGTATACTCCAGTGCTTCCCCTGATTCTCTCCCTCCTGCTCCTGTCAAGCCAGACAGATATTACAGGGTTCCTGAAACTCACAAGCATCTCTTTAAGGCCCACTCTGTGGATCTAGAAACTATTTCTCAGGGGCCCAAAGGAGTGGCTACTTCCTCGGTCAAAAACCCTTTGCCCGCAGACAGGGAATCAAGGTCCCTGGAGAGATGGGGCAAAAAAGTTTATACCTCTTCCACCCTTGCCATGAGGTCACTTAACTGTCTTTTTCATATGTTTCAGTACCAGGATTACTTAATGGATGATTTGCAGAAAATGATAGCCTCTCCTGAGCCTATAGATTGAAAGGCATTGCAGGATTTGGTTCATAACACTCAGCAGGTTAGCAATCATTTTCTTCAGTGTGGTTATGATGCATTGGAAGCTTCATGTAGGTCAGCTTTGACAGGGGCCGTTATACGTAGACATGCTTGGCTGAAAGAACAGCCACTGCCAGACCATGTTAAAGTAAAGCTCCTAGATGCACCTCTGGAAAAACAGAAGCTTTTTGGTGCTAATGCACAGGATGTGTTGAAGTCTATTGAAGAAAAGGCTAAATCAGTACAGACAGTCAAGGATTTCCTCCAGGTTCAGCCACCTAGATTCAGCAGGAATTGGCCTTCAAAGAATTGGTCCTTTCCAGACACTGACAAGTTTCAAAGGGGAAAAAACAGGCGTGCTCGAGGTAGAGGGCAATACCGAGGCTCTTACAGGGGCCGCCAATGGCAACCTCCAAATCAGAGAAGTGGCGCAGGGAGTTCAGCTGCACCACAGACACAATCACAATGACTTGACTTTCACCCCGCCGACCAAGGCTCAAAGAGAAGCACCTCTAGGTGGAAAATTATCCTTATTCTCAAAGAACTGGCACATTTTAACCAAGGACAAATGGATTCTGGACATAGCAGACCAAGGTTACAGGTTCCACTTCCATACCTTACCAACGAGACAAGGCATGCCAAACCTGCCACAAAATCAAAGGGCAGAGGCACTCATACAAGTTTCAAAGCTGTTACAAATAAAAGCAATAGAAAAGGTTCCTCCTCAGGAACAAGGCCAGGGATTCTATTCAAGACTGTTCCTTGTTCCAAGAAAAGAAAAGCAATGGAGACCTATACTGGATTTGTCCGCTCTAAACACTTTTCTCATTGTAAAAAAGTCAAAGTTCCGTGTAGACAGACCGAAGTTACTTTAATCACAAATATAAAAACAATTCCAACAGAATAAGCGCTTTCGTCTGCCCAATGCAGACTTCATTAGAATCATTCTACTTTGACTTTTCTCATTGTGCCAAAATTCAAAATGCTGACTTTACAGCAACTCCTTCCCATGCTGGGCAAGGGGTCTTAGCTGGTTACTCTGGACCTCAAGGAGGCATACCTGCATGTCCCAATCAGACACAGTTGCAGAAGATACCTCAGATTTCTTGCAGGATCAGAGCATTATCAATTCTCAGCATTGCCGTTTGGTAGATAACTACTGCGCCCAGAGTATTCACGAAATGCCTGGCATCAGTAGTTGCACATTGCAGGCTCCAGGGGATTCAAATATACCCTTACCTGGACGACTGCCTTATACAAGCAGACAGCAAACAAACCTTGATAAGACACTTGGATTATGTCATTCAATTACTGCAGGCTTTGGGATACACAGTCAACATTCAAAAATCAAGACTATTGCCATCCCAACAGATTATTTTTCTAGGAGCCAAATTGGACACACAATCACAAATGGCTTTCCTCACAGAGGAAAAACAAGAACATTTACCAGATTACTTCAAAAGCCTAGCAAAGCTCACTCAGCTGACCGCAAGGAAAATCCTGCAGGCCCTGGGGTTCATGGCATCTTGCATCCTTCTGGTACCTCTGGCAAGACTACACATGAGAAAGCTACAATGGTACCTAAAAAACTTATGGTCTCAACACAGCCAAAATCTAGAAGACGTAATACCACTCATTCCATGCCTGCAAAGGGAATTTTTGTGGTGGGCTCAAGCAAGTCATTTAAACAAGGGAATGTCTTTCAACAAACCTCTAGCAAGTCAAACCATTACAACAGACGCCTCAGATCATGGATGGGGGGTGCACATGGAGGGCAGATGCATTCAAGGCCTATGGACTCCCAGGGAAATGCATCTGCACATAAATCAGAAAGAGATGTTGGCAGTCATATATGCAATCGAGGCCTTCGGGAAATCCCTTCAGCAAGGTCATCTGCTAATAAGGACAGACAACACCACTGTCATGTGGTATATAAACAAGCAGGGAGGCACTCACTCTTACCCCCTCTGCAGACTAACAATGATTCTTTGGGAAAAGTCCCTGAAACTGAACATCCACTTGCAATCCCAGTTTGTTCCAGGCAAGGACAATGTTCTGGCAGACAGGCTGAGCAGAAATTTCTTGGATCCGCACGAATGGATGCTGCATCCACACATTTTCTCACAAATAACAAGTGCATGGGGAAGACCGGATAAAGATCTCTTTGCTTCTCACCTCAATCATCACCTGGAGAAGTTCTGTTCAAGGACGCACCATCCTCTAGCCTGGAGAACGGATGCCCTCTCCTTCTGCTGGAATTCCCTAACAATTTATGCATTCCCTCCTCTACCATTACTGACCAAGGTGTTACTGAAGATCAAAGCAGAACAACCAAAAGGAATTTTGATAGCTCCAGACTGGCCAAGGCAGCACTGGTATCCATTGCTACTGAGCATAACTCACACCAAACCGTGGCCCTTGCCTCAATGGCCTCTGCTTCTAACACAGCACAATTACAGGACTGTTCATCAAAACCTGCAAACATTGCAGCTGACAGCTTGGAGGGTTCCATGACTTTCACCCATACCTCTCTTTCCGAAAAAGTACAAGAAATCTTGCTGGAATCACGCAGACCTTCCACCAGAAAAACCTATTCAGCCAAGTGGAAGAGATTCATCATCTGGAATGCCAACAAGGGTCAAGATGCATCAGTAATGAACATACCACAGATATTAGAATACTTGGCAGAAATGTTTCATAGTGGCCTCTCATATTCTTCCATAAAAATTCACGCTTCAGCAATCTCAGCAAAATACAACTGTGATCCACCTGTTTTCACATCCCTTGCTGAGACAGTTTCTAAGAGGGATAAAGAATATCAAACCTCCCAGAAAACCACCAGTACCTGCATGGGACCTCAATTTTGTCTTGGAAAAATTAACTCTTCCTCCTTTTGAACCAGCAGCATCTTCAGAAATGCAATTCCTCTCCTGGAAAACGGTTTTCCTGTTGGCAGTTACCTCAGCAAGAAGAGTCTCGGAGATACAGGCCCTGATGGCAGTACCTCCCTTTCCCATTTTTCATCAGGACAGAGTTTCTCTAAGAACCAGTCCTTCATTCATGCCAAAAGTGATATCCAGGGTGTCTCTAAATTAAGCAATTCACCTGCCTACCTTCTTTCCCAACCCTCAAAATAAAGGGGAAAAGCTGCTGCACGCTTTGGACATACACAGACAATTATGCTACTACTTGGACAGAAAGTCTGACCAACTATTTGTAGCTTATGCTGCTGGAGTGCAAGGAAAGGCAATCTCCAAACAAACAATTTCAAAATGGATTGGACACTGCATCAGATTCTGTTACTCTTTCCATGGAAAAGGTGTGCCAGCCAATATTAGGCCACACTCCACCAGAGCTATAGCCACATCCACAGCCTTTCTAAGAGGAGTGGCTACAAAGGACATTCTAGAGGCTGCTACATGGAGCTCCGTGCATACATTTACCAAACACTACAACCTACCTTTATACTCCAGATCCCGAGCAGGCTTTGCTTCGGCAGTCCTGCAGGGCATTATAGCTACACCATCCCTTTCTTAGATCCTACCACCCCCAGCTTGGCTATGGTATTCAACCCATATGTCAGGACTGCAGTTGCATTCTTGAAGGACATAGTACAGTTTTGTACCTACCATAAATGTAGATGTCCGATAGATATGCAACTGCAGTCAGGTTTCCCTCCCTCCTACCCCTCTGCAATTTTCCTTTTGGGTCCATTCCCCCTTTCCTCTATTAGCTGGAGATATCTGTTATGGTGTATCTGTTTATTACTGTTGTGCATGTCTGGAATTTTTTATCCATTCACCAAATTTAGCCTTCTTTGGAGGGCACCTGGCATCTGGGGCAAGAAACACTGAAGAAGATGGCGTCGGCGGATGCCTTTATACCCCAGCCGCTCTGACGTCGGGGAGTAGGCGACATTGGCCGACGCCGGACCCGGACTTTGGAATCTGGCCGACCGAAGGGCTGCCTGAGGCAGGACAACCCATATGTCAGGACTGCAGTTGCATATCTATCGGACATCTACATTTGTGGTAGGTACAAAACTGTACTTTATAAGCACCATGGAAAACCTATCCACCAGGGGATCAGATCTCATTCTACCAGGGCTGCATCTACTTCAGCAGCCTTTCTCAGAGGCGTTCCTACCAGGGATATTCTAGAAGCTGCTACCTGGAGTTCAGTTCATACTTTCACCAAGCATTATCACCCACCAATTTTCTCTAAATCCAGAGCTGGCTTTGCTACTGCGTTTTTGCAGGGACTTATAGCTAGTCCTAATGCTGTATAATTCCATCCTCCCAACCTTAGCTTTGGGAATCTACCCAAATGTAATGACTGCAACAGTGAATATATATATTTATAGTAAGTGTACACAACATAGTACAGTTGTGTGCACTTAATATAAATGTAGATGTTCGAGTGTATTCACTGTTGCAGTCCTGGTTACCCTCCCTCCAGCCCCTTGTTTTTGTTTTACTATATCTCTTCTTTCTTTTATTATGCTTAAAAGCCTTTTAGGTGTATTTGCTTTTGTTTGGAGGTATATTTTTGTTTGTTTTATTACACACACACACACACACACACACACACATATATATATATATATATATATATATATATATATATATAATTATTTAGCTCCCCGTTTGGGGTGCACCTGGCATCTGGGGACAAGAAAAAATGATGTAATGGTGTCGGCTGCATGTTTTTACCCCTGACAACCTGACGTCATGAAAGAAGGAACCGCAACCGACACAGTACCCAAGACTTTGTTAATCAGGCTGACTGAGAGCAACCTGCCAGCAGATTACCCAAATGTAATGACTGCAATAGTGAATACACTCAAATATCTACATTTATGGTAAGTGTACACAACTGTACTTTCTTGGTGGAGATTGTGCAGAATACAGCCTGGGATACTATCAGGTCCCATGGAAGCTGTGTTCTTTGCCCTGGATAGGGCCTTTAACACATACTGTATGGAGATGTGAGGTGCAGGACAAGTATCGAGGATGTCGAAAGGGCCTTGGGGAGGCAGGGAGGTGAGGTTTGTGCTAAACCTATCTGCTAGTAGATTGGCTAAGTCAACAGGATCAATGTAAGTGATACTGTTAAGAACTGGGCTTTGCCATAGAGGTTCCTGACGTAACTGAAGAAGGCTTTGTGGTTTCCCTTTGTTTTGGAGGCTAGTTTCATTTCATAATTGGTTTTGGAGGTTTTCACTAGATGTTCTTCGTGTTTCACTGTTGCAGTCATCACATTTGGGTTATCTGCCTGCAGGTAGCCCTCAGCCGGCCTGAATACCAGAGTCTTCGGATTTCTTCGTCAGATGCTGTCACTTCTTCCATGACATCAGGTCATCAGTGGTATAAAACATGCAGCCGACGGCATTACATCAGTCTTTCTTGCCATGCCGGTGCCAGAAGCAGTTCATAAGTGCAGGTCGGCCAACTCCTGAAATTTTCGAGTTTCAGATCCTAAGTCTTCAAGAAAAGATAAGTACCCTGTTGGGGATCCTTTATTCTTGCTCTGACCAATGTCAGAAAAAATTAACAATTGTCTTGCCTGTGGAAAGCAAATTCCTCATAGAGACTTTCATTCTTACTGCGTCACCTGTTTATGCCCAGACCACAAGGTCCCTCACTGTCGGTTTTGTGCCTTGTTCAACGCCCAAACTATATGTTGTCAGGCTATTTTTGTAGCTAAATATTTTCGTTCTCGATCTCCGTACTCCGAAATGGCTTCTTTAAGCCATCCAACTACCGATCTTCTGAAAAAGCGTAAGGATAAAGACAGAGACAGACCACATAGGTCCAAAACTGCACGATGCTTCTGATAAGCTAGTCACCAGTCCACCGGTACTCAGTGAGGCACTTCTGCAGCCCCTGATACCCGCTACTACAGATTTGCAGGCCTCTACTGATACCCATTCGGAGTCCGGTATATCGCGAGATGCTTCTTTGACTATGGAACCTGCTGATGTCTCTACCTTGGATGGGTCCGGAGCCGTTGTGCAGGCACCGGCTTCTGAGGGTGTATTCAGGCCTACAGATTTTCATATTAACCCGACGGCATCGTTTTCAACTAGAAGTACCGAATTCCTCAGGCCTAAAACTCGCACTACGCCTAGAAAACCGATGACCAAATTGCATATCCAGGCCCATATGCTTCAAAAACAAATGCTTAGAATGGCTGAAGACCTTATTACCTTAATTAGGGGAAGCCAGCCTTTCCCCCTCTAAGAGACCTAGAACTGATTTTCTTTCTGATTCTTCTGATCAGGAATCTGATATCTCTGCTCCTTCTGATTACCAAGATTTGCCCTTATCTACTTACGAGGATTCCGATGCAGAGGATTCCATTCCCTCTGCTTCCCCTCCAGAAGATTTTTCTTTTGGTGAAATTTTGCATACCCTTAGGGAGCATTTTCGCTGGGAAAGCCAGGAATATTCTGAGTCCAAAAAGAGACTTGGGGAATTCTTACTCCCCCCTCAACACAGGCCTCTAGCAATCCCTCTTGTAGATGATGTTTTCTTGGAATCTAGCTTTGTCCCAGATATTTTGCCTCCAGCTCCCAGGAAACCTGATAGGTACTACAGAGTACCTGACTCTCACAGGTTCCTCTTCAAGAATCCTACTGCAGATCCAGAGACCATTTCCCAAGGACCAAAAGGCATTAAGGCTACTACTGCCAAAAATCCTACCCCTAATTTGCTTGTTGAGGCTGAGTGTTTTTTTTCAATTTGAAATTTGTTCCTTTTTACTTTTGGACAACAGTTTCTTCCTTTTGTTGTAAAGCCTTTTGATTAGAGGATGTCCACCAAACAGGTTTGTGTTTCCTTGAGGAGCAGGTTTTAGTTTTGTTGGGTATGGCTGAGTCTGTGCAGTTGTACAGGTGCTTGTATACTGCATTGGTGTACTGTTCAGCATAGCTGTCCGCATCGTCCGAGGGAGGTACTGGTGTGAAGCTACAGATACCCTACCTTAGGAGGTTGTAGTCAGCTTTTGAGAAGTTTTTAGCTTGATTATGGCTGGGGGGTGGTGGGTTGGGTAGGATAGAAACTTCGAATGAGGCAGTCCGATGATCTGATCTTACCAGGGAAGAACATACTATGGGAGTGGTGCAGCGGTCACCAGTGTTAGTAAGAACCAAAGTCCAGAATGTTATATCCCCTTGTGGGGAATGAGACGAGCTGGTCAAGTGCATTAGAATTGATGAAGTCAAGGAATCATTGAGTGAGTACATTAGTGCAGGAATAGTTCACCCAATCTGTGGTGGGGTAGTTGAAGTCACCAAGGATCAGGTTGTTAGAGAGTACCTTGATGGAGCCATGCAGATCCGGGTAAGAGGAGTGGGTGTCCTGAGTCATTGAGGGTGGTCTGTAGCTGGCTATAACTTGGATGGGTGTCTTGCCAACTGTCAGTTGCACCTGGGCTAGTTCCAGTACGCCATGCTGACAAACCAGTCTGGAGGTGTGCCTGTCCTTAATGAAGATGTAGTCTACCACCCTTGGTCTTCATGACCTCATTTTAGGGTCAGAGTGTGTGGAATGAGGTATAGCCTGGTAAGGCAGGGGTGCTCGCCATAGCCCTGAATCAGGTTTCCGTGACCACACAGACATTGGTATCTTCCAGTTCAGGGAGAACCTCCAGTGAGTGCATTTTCATGTTAAGGCTCCTAGAGTTTAGCAGCATGACCTTCAGTTTGTTTTTTGACATATCTTTTGTGTTGAAAGATTTGTCTTTGGGACATTGCCTAAAAAAGGCACAATGGGGGAGGCGAGAGCCTTGACCAGGATCTGGAATCCTAGTGGTGACAGGTAGAGACCATCTCTAGCAAAGCACCGAGGCCTGTCAACCGTGTCATCCCAGGCAGACGGATACTGGATCCCCTTGGAATGACACCAGAAACTAAGCAAGTTGTTGAAGTCAATTATTTTTTTTTTTGGTATTTTGGTAACATTCTTGGTGAAGGTAGGATGCTGCTTTAGGGCTAGGGTCATACCTGCCTGGGGCACATACTCGGAGCTCAATCATGTGTTGCTTTATATAGTCCAGGGAGGTACTTCTCAAGTCATTCACACCAACATGGACAATTACAGAATCATACTTGTACTTGTTGTGGAGAGACTTAAGTGTGTGTGTAATGTGGCGGATTCTGGCACCAGACAAGACAACTGACAGTGACCTTCTCCTTGCCAAGTCTGCTGAGGGGGCATTGGTGTGCCTTACAACTGAATCGTCAGTGATTAGTATGTTTGGTTTATTTTTATGCCTTATGGGCTGTGATGGTTTATTGTTTTGCCTTATGGGTTGTGTTTGTGAGATTGGTGTGTTGTCTGCTATGATGTTTGGTGGTATGTGTGGAATGTTTGTGTGTGTATTGGAGGTCTCTGCTGTTTAGGTAAGTTTTTTTTATTGAGGACCTCTGCAAAGGTTGGTGTGTGTTGTGCTTGGCTATGTGATCTGAGTGGTGTGATGTTTGTGCTGGCAATCTCCTCTTTGTCAGGAATACTGACTCTGGCACAAAATGGCATATATTCCAGGTTACTGATGTAGATGCATTTCTTGCAAGTAGTAGAATTATGTGCTAGAGGAAGAGGGCTGTCAGTAAACATGAGGCTAGGCTTGCCACCCCTCCGTTTTTTTTCCGGACTATCAGGAAATCAAACTGATTCTCCGGTAGTCCGGAAAACACTGTACAAACTCCGGTATTCTGTTTCAAAAAGGAAACAGACTATCGGAGTTTGTAAATCGGCTGATTTACTATGCTTTTTTTACAGAAAAGCATAGTAAATCAGCCAAAAGCAGGCGGCGGGAACGAAAAAAATAGGGCGTTCCCGTTGAGTGATGCTGTCGTGACATCACAAAATAGGAGGTATGTTGGCGGGAGAGGGGGTTGGGGTGGGCGGGGTTACTGGTGATGCGAGGGGCGTGGCTTTGCTCCGGTTTTAGCCGTGAAGGAAGGTGGCAACCCTACATGAGGCAGCTGCTACAATGTCTCAGTATGCCCATGTTAACCAGACTGGCAGAAGAACCTGATGGGAATTGTCCATACATAGTGTTCTGAATACTTGAGCGGACTTATGGATTGAAGGTTTTGATAAGGGTATTTGATAAGGGTTTGTCCACAAGTGTGTAGACCACAAAAACCTGAATGTAACGTAACTGGCCTGAAGCACAAGTGCTAAAACCAAAACTACGATACTTATTCGAGTAACAGATACATTTAATCAGGCTACTAACAAGCAGTAATAAATGCAGCAGAATAAAAGCACTTGAACACTTAAGAGCAAAAATAAGATAAAACAGGAAGAACACAATTACAGTAAAGGCAGCTGAAAAAAGTGTAAATTTTATTGAGTGGAGCGGGAGGAAAGGGAAGATAGCTCAAGATTAAGAAGCTAAGGTGGTTGGCCTTCCCAAATGTTCTCTCTCTCTACTCAGTAGACTGAGCTTATGAGATGGGACAGGGAGAAGTGTCCAGAATCAAAGAAACAAGGGGGGTAGTCCTTCCCAGATGATCTCACTGTACTCAATTGAGTGAGCAAATGAGAACTGAATGGGAGGAGTGACCAAAATCAGTTTTACAGCAGGCTACTGCAATAGTGAGGAATATGAAATGTTTAATTTGCACAACTGTACTTTTGTTTTCTGGTGCTCCCACAGTTGGAGTCTTGATCCTGATGCATGTCTGAATAATTACCATGTTTGATGCCTGGATTCAACTCTGAGTGTCCCTCTGTCCAACAAATTACTAACTAAAACCCACAGGCATTGCCTTTACCATTTTGAGTAGGGACATAGTGACAGGTAGGAGACCTTGAAGTTCATCAGGACAAACGTGGACTAGGCTGACGTCCTCCCATCTGTTTCCACCACTTGGTTTAACTTATCTTACATGTGTTTTCTCCTAGGCAGAATTGGTGCGAGTGATGTTATCTTCCCTTACAAGAAAATGATGGAGGTCTCACAATTGCTAATTATTGTCTTCCTAATATGTCATGCAGTTCTGTGTTCTCTTTGCTTCTTTGATCCAGAATTCCCTGCAGAAATTAGTACCTGTGATAAGCACATAACTTGGCAGAGGCACTGTAAAATAAGTAGTCACTATCCCCCCTTCCACAAATAACTCAGTACAAAACATGTAATTTTACAGTAAAAGCTTGTTTTCAATGCATATGATTAATTGATTGATTTCTGTCATAGGTTAGTATTAGGCTAACTGCTCTTGTGGACTATTTTAAGCCCAGCCTAGTTTACTAGGAACTGAGTAGTGTATAACTTTTTTTTGGTAATGCAGAGCAACTTCCTCAGTACATAAAGGAGGAAAATTGCCAAAGGTAGCAGAGCAATATCTACTTTGATACAAAAAGGAGTGCACAGAATGTCAGTGTGAAAAAGACCACTTACTGCAAGCAAGGAGAATTAGTATTAACAGTACAGTGTGATAACCATGTAGTGAAAAAGCTTATGTTGTAACTATAAAAAATTAAATACTGATGGTAAAAGACTTTAAAGTTAAGCAGTAGTTAACTGCTCTGTTGTAGACATATGGAGCATGATGGATTAGAACTTTTAGCTACTAACAAGCTTTTTTTCTGTAGTTGCTAGTTTGAATCCATCAGTCTCTGTTTTCCTACTGTATGATTTTGAGTAAGTCCTTTATCCATGCAGTGTGCCTGGGTCCCTCTTAAACCTGGATGTAGTAAGTTTATACGGGTCTGTGGTTAATTGTCGAAGACGATGTCCATCGAATGGCTTTTAAGCGAAAACTGACCATCGGATGTGCTTTTTGTTTTATGGACTGATCATCGTAAATCCATTCATCGAATACTCATAGTTGGCCATCTTCAGTACAGGATAGCAAACCTGCCATTTCCCCACTGTAGTGCAATCTTGGAGTTGGTGTATATAATTAGTGAGGTTGTGGAGGGCTGCCACCCCCCCCATATAACCAATGTCTGGTGTTGACTCTAATGTTTGTGTTGTGCTACTTCCTTGTAGATGGCCAGCTATGTGTATTTGATGAATGGATTTACAGTGATGAGCCTATACGATAAAAAGCACATTTGATGGTTAGTATTGGCTTAAAAGTTGTTTGGATATTGTCTTCGACAATTAACCATAGACCCAGTTTATAGACAGTATAAAAATCTCCTTAATGATAGGGAAAACAGGTAGATCCAGTAGCTGTGAATGTTTGCAGACTGTATTGGACCTACATTGTTTTTCCGTTAACAGCTGAACGGGTATTATCAAGAGCTAATATTTGTCGTTGCTGAATGTATGTTTTCTCTGGAACATAAATGCAGAAGTAGCAGTGAGAAAGTTTCAAAATGCTATGCTGCACAATGTTTATGTGTGGCAGCCGTTGTGTTTTTCCTGTCTTGATACATTTTTTTCGCATTCCTGGCTATGTGTGGTATTAATTTTGCTGCTTAGTAAACTAGGAACTGTCAGGTATATAACCTTTTTTGCAACCATAAATTTGTAGCCAGTATTGGAAACCAATTGTTTGTCATTGAGTAAAATGGTCAGTGATCCAAGTCTCAAAAAAGCAAGAATCTGTCAGTGTGCCAGGGTGACAGTAAATATTGGTGTATTTTAAGCATAAGGTGTCTAGTCAGAATTCACAGATAGTAATATATACATTGCAAAGGGGCAGTGGGCTGATGAAAGGATGTAAAATGGCTTACATGCATCTCATGAACTATGAAGAAGAGAGGCAAGCACGGTATGTTACAGTATACCATGAGAGAATGTGGTGCATAGGTGTTAAGCATAACACTGTAATGCTCTTCACAGATAGCATGGAGGTGTGCCATGTGAGAGAATGGCAGAGGTGGAAGCAGTGTAGGAACTGAATGATGTCCTTATATTCATCTTTTGCTGTATTCATTACATGAAGGAGCTCCCTGCTTTAGGCGACCTGACATTGGCCAGTGTACAAAAGCGTTTTACTACTGTAGGGTGCATGGTATGTTGCACCTAGACTGCGATCGGACGTCAGCCATAAAAGTGACATATGCCTGCACCATTCTCAAAACTTCTCTGCGCCAGATCAGAATGCCAGATTCCAACGTACAGTCTGACTCCCAAGTCGTTTGATTTTCAGATAAGTGCCTTGACTAATTTGCTGCTGTCTTTGGTAGGCGTCATGTTATCCAAGAGGGGCAAGTGCCAGTGTGGATGACAAATTCCAAACAAGGATAGCCACCTTCAGTGTCTGCTCTGCTTAGGCCCGAACCATGACACCAAAAACTGCTCCATTTGTCAGGCGTTTTTCCCAAGGATGTTAAGGAGTAGATAATCCTGTTTAGCTGTCTATCTAAAGAACCAGTGCTTAAAACTGCTAGCAAAAATTGCTATGGAGGGATCCTCCAGGCCTGATGGCGAGTTGAGTTTGAAGTAGAAAGCCAAAAAGCAAAGGCCTGGACCTTCTGCTGCACCTCTGGATACCAACGTGTATCTCTTGAGGCGGAGGAGAGCCCGGAAACTTGACCAGTTCACATCCACAGGCCGAGCCTGCCGTCCAAGCCACTTTAGATCCAAGCTTAAGCATGTCTGCAGAGACTGAGCAGGCATCCATTTTAGATAACGTGATAACAGAAGGCCCTAAGGGGATTCCCCAGATTCTTGTAAGGGAAGACATATATTCTGATTTGATAGAATGTAGGACTATGTCGGGACCTTCTACCCTACATAGGGCAGACTTGTATGGAAAAAAGAAACCGAAAACCAAACATTTATCTCAGCCAAAAGAACCTGCTAGCGACTGTCAGCAATTCACTCGGGACCTTTTCAATGTCCTGAAGTCCTTTAGGCCTACCCCAGGCTTTTCAGCTCTCTCTCTCCCAGTATGGCTCCCCACTTAAAAGGACCAGGGCAGAGTATTATTCAGAGGAAGAGGCATCTTCAGGGGAGGAATCCCTGGACGACTGCTCACAGATCCCTTCCCACCTAGATTATGCCTCACCAGAAGAGGAAGCCAGTGGAACAGATTCACCTATGAAAGACCTCTCCTTTGGAGAGACTGTAGCTGAAATGAGAGACCATTTTAAATGGGACAGCATCCAAGTGTCTGAAGTACAAAAATGATAGTATGGGCTACTACAGATGGAATCACCTAGCCAGTCTGCTATTCCTCCTGTCTAGTCTGCCTTTCTTGATGCTTTTGCTTGAGCTTCGCAGACACTAGATTCCCAGCCACCTGGCCCAAAGAAGCCAGACCACGTCTATAAGGTCCAAGAGGACTGCAAGTCCCTCTTCAGATTCCCTTCTGCAGGCCTTTCTGTTATTTCTGTGGCTTCTGACAAGCCATCAAGATTGCTGCTCTCCACTACCATACTGCCATCATATAAGGATAGCAGGACCTTGGATAGACTAGGCAAAAAGTTATACACTTCTGCCACTTTAGTGTTTATGACCATAAATTACCAAATGCACATGACCAAGTTTGCTTTAGAACTTATGTCCCAACTTTCACAGGTAATTGCAGGCTTACCTGATTCAGAAATTAAATATTTGGCTGCTTCCTTTGTTGGTGCATATATCCAAGTACCACAACACTCCATAAAATGCAACTATGATGCTGTAGAAGCCTCCGCCAGAGCAGCTGCATCTGGATCAGTGTTAAGAAGATTCTGTTGACTAAGGCTCCAGCTCTTACCAAGGACATGTAAGCCAAATTTATGGATGCTCCTCTAGTCAACTCTACTTTCTTTGCCTCTGCAGCTGCTAACTTGTTTAAATCATTGCAGGAAAAGGGTAAGGAATTGCAAGAATTGAAACAATTTTTTTTCTCCAGCACCCAAGGAATTGCAAGAATTGAAACATATTTTTTTTCTTCAGTACCCATGTTCCTAAGAAACTACCCTGCAAAACCTGTATGTGTAGGCATTCACGTCACCCATAACCCAAAACAAAAAAGAGTGACTGGAGACCACAGCAGCCCCTCTGGCAACTCCACCATTTAAGTGGCCCTTTACTGACAAACCATACTCTCTCTGACTGTTCCCCTCCTCTCACTCACATCCCATTTTCTCAGTGCCTTCCCCTGTCCCTCTTAGCCGGGGAAGGCATAACCCAAAAGTCCTTGGTCGTCTACGTTCAAATGGGGTACCTTATGGTATGGGACCAAAAACCCTCTTTCATGGGCATCATTCAGCTTCCCAAGGAGCAACAGTCTTTCTTCCCAGAGGTTCTGTTAAAACTGTTGAACCAAGGAACCATCCAGATTGTTCTCATAAAATAAGCAGGAAAATTATTTTATTCCAGGTTGTTCTTGGTGCCCTAGAAGGAAGGTCCTTGGAGACCCATCCTCAACCTGTCTCATCTCAGTACCTTTCTAAGTGTACCCACCTTCCACATGCTGACCCTCCAGATTTTGTTTCCGCTTATTCTGCCTCAAGCTTTCATGATTACCCTGGATATCAAGGATGCATATCTGCACATCCTCATCCATCTCAAATGCAGTAAGTTTTTAGGCTTCTCTGTATCATCATGGCATTTTCAATTCTGTGCCTTAGCCTTTGGATTTTCTTCCGCACCAAGGGTCTTCAGATGCCTAGCCCTTGTAATTTCCCACTGCAGACTTCAAGGAATACACATTTTTCCCTATCTGGACGACATTCTCCTGCTGGCTACCTCCACAGAGGGGTTGGAATGAAATATCGCCTTTACCATCAGTCTTCTACAAAGTCTGAGGTTCACCATACACTAAAAATAGTTCTCACCCTCTCTCAGGATCAGATTTTCCTGGGGTGCAGAATGCAAACAAATCTTATGAAGGTTTCTGTACCACCACAAAAGGTACAGGACCTCACCTTCTACTTCAGAAGTCTCCTGCTGGTTCACCATATTACAGCAAGAGAGTTTCTCAATGTCTTGGACCTCATGGCATCCAGCATTCCCATGCTCCCCTTAGCCAAATTCCACATGAGAAAATGGCAAGGGTATCTGAAGTCAGTTTGGATGCAACACCAGTACGTACCCCCTAGAATTCTCCATTTCTCTGTTCCCTTGTCTGAAGAGAGAACTTCAGTGGGGGATACATCGTGTCACTCAACCCTTGACTCCCCTTACACCCTCCTGCTCCTTGCCAAGAGATCTTCACAGACACCTCAGACATAGGCTGCGGAGCAACCTTTGGCCACCGGAAAGCGCAAGGGGTCTGGTCGCCCTCTCAACTGAAGGAACACATCAGTGTAAGGGAGATGAGGGTGCTGCTGTTGGCGTACAGATCTTCCATCCCCTCTTCCAACCAGGACCTCTAAAGCTGTTCACAGACAAATATGACAGTCCTCTGGTATGTGAACAAATGGGGGGGGGGGGCAAATTATACCTATTTATGCAGGCTAGCTCTTCAGGCTTGGGAGCTGGCAATACATTTCCAGGTGACCCCGTCAGGCAGTGTACACCCCTTAGAATTATGTGGTAGTTTACCTGAGCAGGTCCCAAACACGATTGCATGAATGGATGCTTCAAAGGGGTGTTTCTGGACATTGTCCTCCAGTGGGTTATTCCTCAAACAGACCTTTTTGCCTCCCCCATGAACAGACAAGTTCCATAGTTTTTGTGCCAGAGAGCTTCATCCTCTGTTCTGGGAAGTGGACATCCTTTCTTACTCTTGGAAGGGAATGTTTCTATATGCATTCCCCTCCTTCCCCTCATTCCAAAGGTCCTGTCCAGAGTTCAGCAAGACAAACCAAAAATCTTGCTGGTGACTCCCTTATGGCCAAGACAGAACTGGTTCCCTCTCCTTCTGCATTTAGCCAAGGGCTCTCACCACAAGCGTTACCTCACAGAGTAGACCTCACACAGGACAAAGGGACCTTCATTCATCCCCACCTGTTGACTCTGAAATTGATCCTGTGGGTGATAGTGTACTAATGCCTTTCAGAGGGACCTATTCTCTGAGGACATGCTTACAGTCCTGCAGGACGCCAGGAAACCAAACACCAGAAAATCTTATTTAGCCAAATGAAAATGATTTTCAGTCTGGTGTCTGAAACTAAACCAGGTTCCAGTAACAGTGGAAATCCCCCTGGTCCTATCTTACTTGTGTGAATTGCCCGATGCTGGTTTATCTTACTCTTCAGTGAAAGCCCGTATGTCAGCCATATCTGCCTGGCTGTTTCTGTATGCCCCCAGCTAGCAGATTTGAAGTTAAACAATTTCTTAAAGGCATCCTACACATGAGACTTACCAAGAAACCTATTCCACCTCCCTGGGACCTTAACTTTGTTTTGGAAAAGCTGGCGCACTCACCCTTTGAGTCAGCTTCCCTAGAGTACTGCTTCTGGAAAACTGTGTTGCTCTTAGCCTTGACTTCAACCAGACGAGTGTCTGAGCTACATGTCCTTATGGTATCCCCACCCTTTCTGGTCTTCCACAAGGACAGAATGTCACTGCACATACCCATCTTTTATGCATAAGATAATTAATGGCCTATCTTTAAATCAGTCCATCTACTTACCTCCCTTTATCTCTTCCCCCATAACCATAGTGAGAGGGTGCTCCATACTTCAGATGTCCACTGACAGCTTAGATTTTATTTAGACAAAGCTAAAGCAGTTAGAAAGTCAGATCAGCACTTTGTTTCTTACCACCCCAGGGGTCTGGGGAAGACTGTGTCCAAGCAGACTATTTCTTTGTGGATTTCCAAGACTATTAACTTTTGCTACACTCACCATGGCAAGACTCTCCCTTCCTCTGTTAGGGCCCACTCTACCAGGGCTGTTGGCTCATCTATGGCCTTTTTCAAGGGATTGGACAATAATTCAATTCTTGAAGCAGCTGCATGGACCTCAGTCCATATCTTCACCAAACAATGCAAACTAGGTGGAATCTCAAAATCTAGAGCAGGGTTTGCCAGGGCCATACTGCATGGCTTCCTGGAAAACTCCTCAGCTACACCTTCCCTTACTTCCCTTACTTCATGAGCTTTGGTATTCTCCGTCATGTAATGTATACTGCAACAGATGAAGAGAAAGGACATAGACTAGTTGTGTAAATTCTTGTCATAACGATAAATGTCCTTCTCTTCACTGTTGCAGTATTCCTATCCCTCCCTCCTTCCCTCTGGCCTTGCTTCTTCTTGGAGAAGTCTTACCCTACTTCGTTAGGCTGGCATTCCTCCTGGGGCAGTCATTTCTGAGGATGGTGCGTGCATATGTCACTTCTATGGCCCACATCTGATTGTAGCTTATGTGACATACCACACACCCTACAGTAGTTAAAGACTTTTGTATACTGGCTGATGTCGGGTTGTCTATGGTGATGAACTCCCTCATGAAATGAATACTGCAACAGTGAAGAGAAGAACAGCTCCTGAAATGAGCACTAATTACACCTGGGTATGTTTAGAGAGTGAGCAGCTCTAGTCAGCTCACAGGTTGTTCTTGGACACTAAACCCCACCCACCCCACCTCAAATATTCCTGTAAACCGCACTTCATGATTTTATTTTGTGCTCTCTGAGACTCCCGACACTGCTACCAATATGTGATGGGCTCCACTATGTATCATCCCCACACTGAGCCAGTAATCAAGGAGCCTGAATCCTCACCACTGCCACTGGAGAGGGGTGTAGACTTGTAATACAAGTGGATACACTCAATATTTCCAGATGCAGACCTCTCTGCATCAAGTACAATTTCCCTTAAGAGCACACAGGGAACACACTCATCCTGGATGTCTCTATATCTGCCTCCCCCCAGGTCCCCAGAAAGACTCTCCATTGCTACAGCTGTAGGGTTAGGTCCTCAGCTGAGTGTCCAAGCCAAATCCTCCAGCACCCTCTCCGCAAATCCAGTGCTTTGTGACCCTGCCCCAAGTAGCTGACACACACACACACACACACACACACACACACACACACACACACACACACACACACACACACACACACACACCTGGAAAAGGCTGAAACAGATTTACTAGCTATTCCCTCTTTTGGCCAGACTGTAAGGTAGATTCACTGCCACCAGACACTCCACATTCTGCTACTCTAAGACCTTTAACAAAGAGTGTCCAATTATACTGTGTAATATTAATACTAATACAAATGGCAGTAGTTCACCAAGACAGCTAAGCCTTCGGGAGTGGCCTACAGAATGTCACCAAATAAATATAAGTACTCCCCAAGGTTAAGTACTTTCTACAAGGATCAGCCACAATAATAGTTTTAAATATATTTAATAGTAAGCAATAAAAGAGCATGAAAATACTAAATATATATTCACAGTAAGCCACAGAGTTCAAATCACAGAAAATATTGAAAACAACATTGATGGACAGACTTGTACAAATAAAGAAAAACAATCTATAAACTAAATTTTACTGTATTTCTGATTGAATCTGGGAGAATTTATTGTTCCCTAATAACTTAATTGGGCAAGGCGTGATGAAATGTGTGAGCAATCTTTCTAGTCAGACTCCCAAACAGAATGCTCTATTCTGAGATTTCTCTCTGTAGTATCTAAAAAATATAATTTCCAAGAGGGCTGACAGAGTGACCTCATCTGGTCACCTGACTGTAGGTTCTCACATTATTCCCCTCTGAAGCTGAGACAAGAATTGGACATACAGTACACATCCAAATGTTTATGGCAGTGACTGGAGGCCTCCCATCTTTTCAATGAGCTAATGAAAAAAGGCTGTGTCCCAAACCCATCATCTCTGGTCCTACTTAGCACTGTAGTGTGTGATTCAGTGATTTAGCAGCTTATTTACTTTCCCCTTATTTTTCTTAAAATAAGTCAGCTGGTTAACCATTGCTGTGCCAGTGTCCTCCATTAAAACTTTTACATTTAATTCGGGTACCATAATACATGTACATTTTTCTTCATTTCAGCAGGGTGCCCTGTTGATACATTTTAACACAATTAACCCAAGCAGAGCTCACAAATACATTTTCAGTACAAGCATCTGTACAAATCAGCTTGATATACAAATGACATAGAATTATTTATACAATTCCAGCTAGCTGTGCTGGTACAAGTCATACATCCACTGCCCTACTTCTCCCTGGCATGGCTAGCAGTACCTCCTATCGTCACATTCTCCTCCCTGCGTTTTTTTAGCTGTCAGGCCTGTCGTCATCTCTGTTTTATTCTGTTTCAAGATAAAAGGCCTATGGCATGTTTATTACCTTCAAGACAAAAGTTGAGCCCCGGAATGGTGCCATCTTCTGCAGTGGGGGTTGGTGTTTTTCTTGCTTGGCCTTATTGTTTCAGAACATATGCCCATTGATACCTCTGGTGTTCTGGAATGATACAAACCTGCAAATTTCCCCTTCCCTTGCGGCAGACACTTCTGTTGGCTCTCTGACCTTCTCTGTGGAGTACGTTTCCAGGTATAATTGCCTGCCATCCTTCCCTTTGAGAACAAGCATATTTAACCTCTCTGTTTTTTCTCCACCTCCCATCATCTCTTCTGGACTTCTACGTGATACCTGTTTATTGTCTTTGTAGTCATGCCTCTGTCCCTGTGTGTCATGGTGTTTTTTTTCACCAAAATTTTGCCAATTTTTGAATCATCTGCCAGAAAGAGAGAAGGTTCAGGAAGTTAACTTTACACATGAGCTGTAGGATGAAAACTAGATGTTGGGCAGTAGTGTTGATAAGGTAGGACCCAGATAGATGGACTGTTGCATTTTGGACAGTTGTGCCACTTAACTGGTTTTTAGCATGTTCACATTACTACTGTATATAATAGTGTGCTGTATTGATGACAGGGTCTCCAAGAGGAAGCAGCTGTAGGGTAGCACTCTGTCTGTTGAAATCAGGTAGACAGTAGTAATAAGATCGTAATGTATCAGAATGATGAAGTAGGTGGTAAAGCTGGCTTGTTTCTACCTTTTCCTTTATTGCTGAATACAGGCTTTCTACAAAAGTGACTCTGTATCCCATCCAGAGTAATTCTCCATTATTAGTGCTCCCACTTGCAGATTCACAAATGCACTCGCATAGCTGTTTGTGTCCCTGGAGATACCGGGCAGCTACCCATTGCTGTAGTACTGTGGCTTTCCGATACACCAGATCATTCTGGAATCCTGCCTGTCACTTCCACTTTTTATCCTTATTCAGCTCGCTCCCTACAGCAGCTGTGTACATGCCAAGTATATGTGTATAAAAGATTAGTTTTTCAGTAAAAAAAACTCCTTATAGTGTCTTTAAAAGACACAGAACCTTAACTTTAGTAAGAGCTGTTTTTCTTGTGTAAAATATCAAACAAGACTAGGGTAGGATTAGAAGGGGCAACAGTGGACTTGTGTGAGGAAAAAGGTGCCACATTCTGATATATAATACCCATTTTAAGTCATGGTTAGTTGTCTGTCAGGTGCCAGAATCTGCCATATCACATACGCACTTATGTCACTCAACAACAGGTACTGTTATGACTCTGTCATAGTCCATGTTGGCGTGAATGACTTGAGACATATCTCTTTGGACTATATGAAGTGAGGCATGATTGAGCTAACTGATTGTGTCCCAGGCAGGTATGTTCCTAGCCTTAAGCAGCATTCTGCCGTCACCCAGAATGATGCCTCAATGCAAACAGAAAATGATTGACTTTAACAATTGGCTTAGTTTCTGGTGTCATTCCAGGGGGGATCCAGTACCTGACAACCTGGGAAGATATGATTGACAGACCATGATGCTTTGCCAGAGATTGCCTGTATCTGTCTCACCTGGGCTTCATGCTTCTGGCAAAGGCTTTTGCCTCCCCCATAGTGCCTTTTTTAGGATAAAACCAACATAAAAAATTCAACAAAACACAAATGAAAGTCATGCTGCTAAATGCTTGGAGTCTAAACATGAAACTGCACTCATTGCAAGTATTTTTAACCCTGGAAAATGTTGACATCTCTGCAGTCACAGAAACCTGGTTCAAAGCAGTGGAGAGCAACCCAGCCTTACGTTGTTACTCATCCTGTCATACACTCAGACCCCAAACTGTGGGGAGTAAAGCCAAAGCAGGTGGAACTTCAATATACATTAAAGACATACACATCTCCAGGCTTGTCAAACAGTATGATGCACAGGCAACACTTCAGGTGCAGTTAACTATTGACAAGACCCCTATTCAAATCATAGCTAGCTATCGGCCCCCAAATCTGACTCAAGATGCCCAGTCCACCTATTTGGACTTGTTTGACTCTACCAAGATTCAGCCCTTTACCCTGATCCTGGGTGACTTTATCTTCCCAAACATAGATTGGAAGAACTACTCATGCCAGAACACAAATGCCCAAAGATTCCTCGATTTTATCACTGCAAGTGACTTGGAACAGCTAGTCGATACCTCCACAAGAGGTGGTAATATCTTGAACTTGGTATTAACCAACATGAGTAACCACTGCAGCATCCCTATAGTTTCATCCTCCCTGGTAAGATCCAACCATAAAGTGGTTACTTTTGAAGTCACTATCTCCCCCAACCCACCTTTAGGTAGGATCAGACATAAAAACTTCTCCAAAGCTGATTACAGCCTCCTGAGGAATGGTATAAACAGCTTCACAACCCCCTCCCCCTCTGTAGGAACTTTTACCAATATCCAAAACTACACCAAAGGCACTATATGAGCATTTGTATAGATGCTTGGAATCAGGAATACCCGACAGGACTAAATCATCCTCTGCAAGGAAGAGTAAACCTGTCTGGTGGACATCTGCAGTAAATAAACTGTATAACAAAAGGAAAAAAAATTGCTGTCCAAGACCAAGAAGGAGCAGGTGCCCAACTGGAAACAATGTTTCTTTAGTCTGAACAAGCAAATAAGAGCACTAGTGAAATCCTTCAAAGCAAACTTCGAGTCCAAATTGGCCAAATCTACTAGAGACAGTCATAAGTCTGTCTTCATATATGTCTGCAACCTCAAAGGAAGCACCCAGATCTGTTCAAAATAGGTGGTCATGGACACGCCATATACAAATGCCATAGATATAGCAAACTTGCTGGCTGACAGATTCGGCTAAAACTTCACCCATCTGTCGTCCCCCCCCCCCGTCAGTAAATCAGGACATCCCCAGTACCTGCCCCCTTCTCCTTATATCTAGGGAACAGGTCATCACTGCTCTCTCAAAGGCAAAAAAATACAGCCTCCAAGAGACCCAGTAACATACCAGGCTGCATCCTACATGAACTCAGGCAGGAACTTGCAGCACCATTAGACACCCTATTCAACCAAAGCCTGAGTACTGGCTTCATCCCAGCTGAGTAGAAGAAGGCCACTGTCATCCCTTTACACGGAGGTGGAGCGTCCACCGATCCAGAAAATTATAGCCCCATCAGCCTAACTAGCCTGATCTGCAAGGCCATTGAACGGATTATGATGGACCTCAATAACAAGGACATTAGCAACCTCTAAACACTCGATCCCACAAAGTTTGGCTTCATCAAGGGGAGGTCATGTCTGCTAAATTTGGTTGACTTCTTTGAGACGGTCACCAAAGCCTTGGGCGCATGGAAGACGGTGCACACTGCCTGCCTTGACCTGGCCAAAGCCTTTGACACTATTCCCCACTTGGGCATAATAGATAAACTCTCTCAACTAGGCATCAATCCGTATGTTACCAGGTGGGTAGTAAACTGGCTCACTGATAGAACCCGCCTAGTCATAATAGGGGAAGCCACCTCAAGCAGTAGACCCGTAACAAGTGGTGTACCCCAGGGTTCCGTTCTGGGACCTCTGTTATTTGGATATGCATTTCTGAGGTGCAGGCCAAAACCAGTGGGCTATGGCTGACCAAGTTTGCAAATAACTGCAAACTGGATGCTGTCATCAATTCCCCTACTGATGTAGACATCATCCAGGAGGGTCTCACGCAGACAAATGACTGGTGCCAGAAACATGGCTTCTAGCTGAATACCAAAAAATGCATCATCAGCCCCTTTGGGAAGAGTGATGTCTCCACAAATTATCACATTAATAACAACGTCCTTAGCACACAATCAGTCGTGAGCAGTTTGGGCACCCAGGTTGATAGCAACCTGACTTTTGACCACCATGTTGCTTCCATTATATGGAAAGTCTTCTACATGGCCCACCTCATAAGTAAGGGTATCTCATCCAGGGACAATGTGGTCATAGCATCCCTGTGTTCTTCCCTTATAAGGCCCATTATTGAGTACAATGCCCCTTTTGGCAGGTACCTTGCAAAGCACATGCAGTAGCTGGAGAAGACCACAGAGGTTCCTCATTAGGAGAATCCAGGGCCTCAAACATCTGTCATACACAGGTAGGCTAAAAACCCTATCCCTCTACTCAGTGGTGGCCTCTATCTGGCATACAAGGCGATAATGGACCCCACCTTGATGGGACTGCTGCAAATCAAGCTCCACTCGAGTAACTCACAACCGCGACCTCAACCTGGTCTGTGACATCAGTGGGACTTGTTGGCAGGACAGATTTGTGTCCCAGGGACTCCCCACATCTATGGAATAGGCTCCCTCTCCACCTCAAGCTGAGTACCTCTTTACCCCTTTTTAAGCACAACCTGTATGGGAAACAGAAAACATAACCCTTGGATTCCACCCATGTCCCTGCTGGACAGTGGCGTCGAGCGCTGACTTGTCTAAACATGGGCTAAACTCTTGGCTAGGCTTATAAGGGCCTCCGGACCAATAGCCTAGTAACCTCCTATGAAGTTTCATCTTACCAGTATGTAGAGCTCCATAGAAAATGTAAGATTCAATCAGTAGTGATAATTTTGCATATCATAAGATTACAGTTAGGTCCCAGTTTGAGCCGTACTGAAAAGTACCCCAGGTTCCATAAAAAAGACCTTTTGACCTGGCTGTACCATGATTCCCTCTTAAGATGATAATACCATAGTAACTTATGTGAGCCTTGGATACCATAAGCGTTCATCATTTTCCAAGTCCTTATGACATTTACAAGCTATTGTTAGCATCCTCCGTAATGAAGGGTCTGTGATTGGGGAAATGCTATCAAGCAGTGTTACTCATAACGGCCTCACGAGTGGAATAAGTAATAGAAATATGGGACCAGTCTCCATGTACTTTAGTGGGGCATCTTCAGCAGTGGCATAAAAGATAGCCTTCTGTGGGAGTGAGAAAGGAGCTGCCCTGCAGACACATGAATTAGAAGCTAATGATGATGCCATTAAGGGGCAGCTCCTTGTCTATTTTTTTAACTTGTCCTCCACGTAATGTTGTACTGTTGACCAAAAAGCTTTAGAAAAGAGTTCAGCACACCTCAAATAGACCTACAGGTGTTAGAGATTGAAAATCTGCCATAAATGTTAACCTAAACCATTCTCATGGTGCCAGTACTTTTTTCTTTGGAGGGGGGGTCCATTGTTTTTTAACTCTTTTGGTAATACAAATTGTTTATAAATACTATTGCATGTCAGTCAGTAGGCAACCTGTATTCATTGGCGATGGAAGTTAGCTTAGATAGATGGCAGTTGCCCCTCCTTAATTAGGTGGACAGCCATCTGATCATTTTTCTGCATAAATCATCATCATCAACTCCCTTTTTTCTAATTTTTCTGCATGAGGGTGGGGTGGCATGTTAGCTGTCACCATCTCTCTTGATTCAGTACCACTCTGCTGCCTTCTTCAACACTCATGCCTGACTTTTGCAGGTCTTCTGTCACACAGTCCATCTACCTCTTTGCTGGATGTCTTTGTTTCCTCTAGCTTTCTTCCTGTGCATCCAAAATTATCTTCACCAGATTGTCTTCTACTTTTCTGCACATGTGCCTCATCCACCATACTCTGTTCTCTTTGACTTTGTCTGCAGTTGGAGCTTCTGCTGTGATGTCCTCATTTCTTTGTCCGTCCCACAGTTTGTATCCTACCACTCATCTCGGGCACTTCATCTACATGACCTCTAGCTTCCTCAACTGCTCTTCCTTTAATGCCCAGGTTTTGTACCTTACTGTAGTACTGGTCACACCACTGTGTAGTACACCTTACTTTTCAACTTCTATGGTATTCTTCTGTCATACACCATCTCAGACACTTTTTTGTGCCAGTTGGCTGCAGCACCTTTGATTCTAGCTTTGACCACGTCCTTCAGAGACCTCCTTCCCAGATACTTGAAGTTGTTAACCTCCTCTTCTGCTTTCCAATTTTTCTCAATATTCAGCTTCTTCTGGTTTCCACATTTGCTGCCATTACAACTATCTTATCTGTGCTCAGTTTCAACCTAGGTGCCTTCAATTTTGCATTCCATTCTTCTGTCTTTTGCTAAAATTCTTGCTCAGAGTCTACTTGTAATGCCACATTGTCTGCATACATCAACTTGGTTGACCTGTCCCTTCTTACCTCTTTGCTAATGTAGTCCATCACTGCTATGAACAGCAGTGAACTCTATTTTAAACCCTGATGCACACCCACTCCTCCTGGGAGCCCCTCTGTAAGTCCACTGCCCATACTTGAGTCATTGGGACTTTGTACATAGCCTGCACCAATTCTACCAGTGTTTATGGAACTTGATCACAAGACTGCCCAAATCATCTTTCTTGGGGCGTTGTCATGTACTTAAGTCTAGAAATGCCTAATTGGACTCTTTCCTCATCTCTACCTTCTTCTCAGCCATCTCCCTCACTGCAAATATTGGGTAAGTTGTGCTGCATCCTGAATTGAATCCAAACTGCTCATTTCCCATCTTACTGTCTACTCTTTGTATTCATTTATCAGTAACCCTCTCCAGGATTTTCATGCAGTGTGATAGGAGTTTGATACCTCTGTACTATCCACAGTTGTTAATGTCCCCTTTTTTGTTGTATGCTAAAACTGATATATTTATTCTCTAATCATCTGGGACATACCTTTCTCACCATACTACTATGAGTACCTTCAGGAGCCATTTCTCTCCTACCTCGCCCAACATCTTGATAGAATCTGCTGTGACCTCATCTGAGCCTGCTGCTTTCCCTGACTTCATTTCCCTTTGTTCTGTTTGTACTTTTTCTGTGGCAGGCTTCTCCTTTTCCTTCATTGTAATAAAGAATCACTGAATTGCATTGTAGGCTGTATCTAAATAGTACAGCCTCTGAGGGGGGTTTCTTTATTCAGAAGCTGTTGGAAGTTCTCCTTCCATCTGCCTTTGATGTCCTGTGGTCTGGTGAGCAGGTTGTTGCTGGCATTCCTTATGAAGAGTGTCTGAATTTCTTCTTTATCTTTCTGTGTTTGTCTTGCAACCTGTAAGAGTTGATAGGCTTTCTTTGTGCCATTTACTGAGTCATCTTTCTAAAAGCTAGTAATGTGTCTCTGATGCCTTTGCTATTGCAGTTGCTGTCTTAGCCTGTTTGTTTGCCAACCGGTATTTCTTCCTAGTCTGGTCCATCTTTTCTACCTCTCACTTTTTCCTCCACTTCCACATTCCACCACCAGCTTTCCTTATGTGCCTTGTTCCCATATCTGGCTCAGCTGTATAGCTGTTCTACAGTCCACACACATCCTGTTTGAGGTGCTGCCATTCTTCTTCAGTTTCACCTCTTTCTTCTACCTGAGGTGGTAGAGCCCTAAGTAATTCCTTGAACTCCTGTGCTTTCTCTTCAGTCAGCTTCCAGTTCTCCAACCTAGTCTCTGTTGACCTTAATCTTCTCTAACCACTGCTTGCAGCTTGGTTTATGCTGCGGGCAGACTGTTTCACTGAGGATGACTTTGCAGTCACCGTGTCTACCCCAGTGCCCTTTCTTTATTAGGTGGAAGTCTACCTGAGTTGCATCTTGGCCACTCTTGTATGTGATCTTCTGACTCTTAATGTTGCAGAACCATGTGTTGTCCACCATCAAGCCATTTGCCAGATAGAAGTTTAGAATTTCTTCCCCTTTTTTCCTGTTGCCTCACCTATGTGGACCCAGGCAGTCCTAATAATCCTGTTCTTTCTGTCCAGATATGTGCATTCAGGTCACCTATTATCAACTCATGTTGTCCTGCTTCATCTAGTAGGTCTTGCAACTGCTGTCTAAATGCAGTCATCCTCACTGTCACAACCCTGCTGTGGGGCATAGGCTGAGATTATGAATAGTGCCCTATCCTTACCCTGAATTCTGATTGCCATGAGTCTATTGTTAATTCTGATGACATCCCTCACTGTCTTTTGATGGCTGTCCCTCACCACAATTCCCACACCATTTTTAGCTTGTCCTCCTCCTGAATAGATGACTCTGGATCCCAGGCCAAGGAGCTTTGCTGCACTGCCCTTCCATCTTGTCTCCTGGATATAGGACATAGGATGTCTAGCTTTACCATCATGTCATCCCCTTCCCAGCTGTGTCCTGTAAATGAACCTACACTGAGTATAGCAATTCTTAGTTCATATTTGACAGGTAAATTGGTTTTGCATCCAGCTTTCGCTCAACAGCCATCTATTGTCTCCAAGTAACCCAAGCTGGGCAGCTGGGCACTGGACAGCCAGTAGCTTATTGACCCAGGGCTGCCTTATGGCAGGCACACACTGGCCAGTAGGGGGACATACACCCCTCCCACCATTACATGTAAAAGACACTTTCTTCTCTATTGGACGGCGCAGTGGTGCAGCGCTAGTGTTGTCACCTCACAGCAAGAGGTTCTCTGGATGTTCATTGTGTTTCACTGTTGCAGTCATGACTGTAGGGTTCTCCCCTGCTGGCAGGCAGCCCTCGGTCGGCCAGAATCCCAAAGTCTGGGTCCAGCGTCGGCTGTTCAGCCATGCTCCCTGATGTCAGAGCGCCAGGAGTATAAAGCTGACAGCCGACACCATGTTCTCCAGTCTTTCTTGCCGCGCGGTGATAGCAGTTCGCATTTGCCAGTTGGCTGACTCCTGACAATTTCTGCTAAACGCACTTCAGTCCGAAGACTTTCTTCTCCTACTCAAAGCTAAGTATCCCGTTGGGGAAACTTTTTTCTTGCTCCAGTCCGATGTCAGAAAAAGTTAATAATTGTATTTCATGTGGGAAGCAAATACCTCATAAGGATTTTCATTCTTACTATATTCCTTGCTTAGGCCCTGACCACGACGTAGCTAGTTGTCGGTTTTGTGCTAGATTCAATCAACGTACGATTAAACGAAGGTACGATTTTGCATTTCATTACTTTGGTAGGCGCTTTCATTACAAAATGTCATCGGATTCGATTCTGGCTACCGGAGTTCATAAACGACTCAGGGATAAGACAGGCCTCCGAGGTCCAAATCGGACGATATTGTACAAGCAGAGCCAGCTTCAGGTTCGGCCGTTGTCAGTGAGGCGCTTTTGCAGCCCCTGTCGTTGGCCATTTCGGAACCGATGGCTGAAACGGACTCCCACGAGGAGCCAACAAGGCCTTTGAATATTTCTGTTACAGGACCTTCGGACAATGCTCCTTCGGATGGGTCCGGGGCCGCTGTGCAGGTACTGGCTTCTGAAGGGGTTTTCACGCCTACTCAGCTTCTAATAAAGGCAAAGCCAAAGACAAAGGCAAAGACTCCTTCAAAATCAAAGACTACAGCTCAGGCCTCTTCTGATCCGGCACCCAAGTCTCAGAAGCAGTTACTTAAGATGGCGGAGGACTTACTATGATTAGGGGTTCACATCCCCCTCCAGATAAAAGGCCAAGGCAGGAAGTGTATTATGACTCCTCTGATCAGGCTTCTGTTTCTTCAGTTTCTTCTTCTGACCAGGAATATTCTTTCCCTCCTTATGAGGATTCTGATGCTGAGGAATCCATTCCTTCAGCTTCTCCCCCTGAGGATTTCTTTTTTGGGGAAACTTTACATGAAATGAGGGAACATTTTCACTGGGAAGGACAGGAGTACTCAGAATCTAAGAAAAGACTTAGGGATTTTCTTCTTCTTCCCCAACATAGACCCCTGGCTATCCCTCCTATTTTGGATATTGTGGATGATGCTTTTTCGGAGGCTAACTTAACTCCGGACTCTTTTCCTCCAGCTCCTGCTAAGCCAGACAGATATTATAGGGTTCCTGATTCCCACCAGTTTTTGTACAAGAATCCTACTGCTGATCCTGAAACCATTTCTCAAGGTCCTAAGGGGGTTAAGGCCGCTACTGCTAAAAATCCCATTCCCACTGAGAAGGACTCCAGATCTTTAGAAAGGTGGGGCAAAAAAGTATACACTTCTGCTACTTTATCTATTAGGGCTTTAAACTGTCAATTTCATATGCTGAAATACCAGCAATTTCTTCTGTCTGTTTTGAAACAAAAGCTTACTTCCATTTCTGCTTGTGCAGATGATAAGGAATTACATGACTTAATGCATGCCACTGAACAAGTTGGGAAACATGGTTTACACTGTAGATTTGATGCCTTGGAGGCTTCTTGTAGGGCTGCGGCCTCTGGTACAGTCATTAGAAGGCATGCTTGGTTAAAGGAACAAAACTTGCCAGATCAAGTAAAGGCTAAGTTATTGGTGCTCCTGTCGAGCATAATGTTTTGTTTGGACCTAAGGCTGAAGAGGTGATAAAGAAGATGGAGGACAAGGCAAAATCCATGCAAATGGTTAAAGATTTCTTACAAGTTCAGCCACCAAGATTTAGTAGGAATTGGCCTACAAAAAATTGGTCCTTTCCCAATTCAGACAGGCCTCAGAGGGCTAGATACAGACGCTTCCGTGGAAGGCCTCAAACGCAAGCCTCTTATAGACCAAGACAGTGGACTGCTTCCACCCCTAGGGGAGGAGAGGACAGGTCACACGCTCATAGAAAACAGGCTCAATGACTCCCTCTGTTGGGCTGCAGGAACTTCTTGCCTGGAAGCCCCTCTCGGAGGAAAACTTTCTCTTTTTCACCTAAATTGGACTCATATAACCCAAGACAAGTGGATTCTGGATGTGGTTTCAAGAGGTTACAAATTCCATATTCATACCCTACCAAGACCATGCGGATGGCCGGATCTTCCAAAACACCAATGGTTAGAGGCCTTAAACCAGGTGGAGGCTCTCTTGGCTATGAAAGCCATAGAACTGGTTCCACTTTCAGAGATAGGCCAAGGTTTTTACTCAAGGCTCTTTCTAGTCCCCAGAAAGCAAAATTCATGGAGACCCATTCTGGATCTGTCAGTCTTGAACACTTTTCTCGAGATACCAAAATTCAAGATGCTTACTCTACAGCAGCTACTTCCAATGCTGACCAAAAAATGCATGGATGGTAACTTTGGATTTAAAGGAGGCATATTTGCACATTCCCATCAGGCAGGAATGCAGAAAATACCTCAGGTTCAGGGCCGGATCGAGGCACTATCAATTCTCTGCGCTGCCCTTTGGATTGTCTACTGCACCCAGGGTCTTCACCAAATGCCTGGCTCCAGTAGTAGCTTATTGCAGACTCAAGGGAATTCAAATTTCCCCTTATCTGGACGATTGTCTAATTCAGGCAGACAGCAAGGATGTCTTACTCCAGCATCTAGAATTTGTTCAGAACCTTCTCAAGTTCCTGGGATTCTCTGTAAACATAAAAAAGTCAAATTTGACACCCTCACAACAGATAACTTTTCTGGGTGCTCTTCTAAACACCACAACTCAGATGGCATTTCTGACATCCGAAAAACAATTACAGCTGGCTTCAACTTTCAAAACCTTGGCAACTTTAACTCAGCTTTCTGCAAGGAAATTCCTGCAGGCTTTGGGTTACATGGCCTCCTGCATCCTTCTCGTACCATATGCAAGACTACATATGAGGAAAATTCAGTGGTACCTAAAAAGTGTATGGTCTCATCATTGCCACAGTTTAGACATACAGATCACCGTCCTGCCTTGTCTCCAACAGGAATTCCTTTGGTGGTCCAAGGCATGCACTCTAAACATAGGAAAAGCCTTCAGTCTGCCTCCAGCCACTCAGATACTAACCACGGACGCTTCAGATTATGCATGGGGAGCCCATTTTCAGGGCAACTGTCTGCAGGGCCTTTGGACAAAGGATCAGAAACTCCTGCATATCAATTTAAAGGAAATGTTAGCCGTACAGAATGCTCTAGTGGCTTTCAGGAATCTTCTACAACAAGGACAGCTACTAATACGGACAGACAACACCACAGTTATGTGGTACATAAACAAGCAAGGGGGATCTCATTCCTATCCCCTTTGCAGACTAGCCATGAATCTATGGAACACAGCTCTAGCTTGCAAACTGGAACTTCAAGCTCAGTTTCTACCAGGGAAGCAAAACTTCCTGGCAGACAGTCTGAGCAGAAACCTGTCGGATCCACACGAATGGATGCTGGACACCGAAATATTCAGGATGATTACAGCAGTCTGGGGATGCCCTCACATAGACCTCTTTGCATCCCATCTCAATCATCAACTACAGATTTTGTGCACCAGGACTTTCCACAAACTAGCTTGGAAAGTGGATGCACTATCATTCAGTTGGAGAAACCTCTCGGGGTATGCCTTCCCGCCTCTACCTCTTCTTCCACGGGTGTTATTAAAGATCAAACAGGACAAGCCCAAGATGATAATTTTGTTGGCCCCAAATTGGCCTCGACAATTTTGGTATCCAACTCTGAAAAACCTTTGTCTGGAGCCCCCTTGGGTTTTACCTCAGACTCCGAACCTTCTGTCCCAGCACCAGGGTCAGGTTCTGCACTCCCATGTCAAAACTCTCAGCCAGGCGGCCTGGTTAATCCAGGGACCTTGATTCATTCTCTCCTACCCAAGCAGGTCATGGATGTCATTTTAGAAGCCAGACATCCTAGCACTAGAAAATCTTATGCAGGAAAATGGAAAAGATTTTGCACCTGGATGCAGGCTCAGGATTCAGATCCTCTTCTTCCTAACATTACTCTGATTTTACTTTATCTGACAGACCTCTTACATACGGGTCTTTCTTTCTCTTCCATAAAGATCCATGCTTCTGCTATTTATGCTCATTATAATACAGACCCTCCTATCTTTTCCCATCAGCTCATGAGACAGTTTCTCAGAGGAGCTAAGAACTTAAGGCCCCCTAGATCTCCTCCCATTCCTGCTTGGGATCTCAACTATGTTTTGGAAAAACTCACCTTACCTCCTTTTGAGCCTGCTGCCATTTCTGACATCAAGTTTTTATCTTGGAAGACAGCCATTCTGTTAGCTCTGACCTCTGCCAGGAGAGTTTCGGAGTTGCAAGCTCTCATGGCTGTGGAAATTACTTATCTTTCATGCCTAAGGTGGTTTCCAAAGTGGCTTTAAATCAAACTATTCACTTGCCAATTTTTTTCCCCAGTCTTCAAAATAAGGGGGAAAGGATATTGCATTCCTTGGATGTACACAGACAACTACGTTTTTACCTGGACAGAACCAAGGACATCAGGAAATCAGAGCAATTGTTTGTTTCTTATGCTTCAAGTTCCCAAGGTAAAGCTATTTCAAAACAGACCATTTCTAAATGGATTGCTCATGGAATCAGATTTTGTTATTCACATCATGGAAAGCAAATCCCAGGGAGTATAAGGACTCACTCTACCAGAGCTGCTGCCACTTCAGCTGCCTTCCTCAGAGGTGTTCCTACCAAAGACATTTTGGAAGCTGCAACTTTGAGTTCAGTGCATACTTTTTCCAAGCACTATAATCTACCTCTTTACTAAATCTAGGGCAGGCTTTGCTTCTGCTGTCTTGCAGGGCCTTTTAGCCGCCCCTCTTCTTTATGACCACCTCCCTTTTTATTCTGCTTTGGGATTCAACAATACAGTCATGACTGCAACAGTGAAACACGATGAACATAGTACAGTTGTGTACACCTACCATAAATGTAGATGTTCGAGTGTCTTCACTGTTGCAGTCTGGGTTTCCCTCCCTCCTATCGCCTTTTATTTTTTTCTTTTGTGTGGTTCCCTTTTTTTTCACCCTTCTTTTGAGGTGTATTTGCAAAGGGTATGGGATCTTTCTCATTTTGGAGCACCTGACATCTGGGGCAAGAAAAACTGGAGAACATGGCGTCGGCTGTCAGCTTTATACTCCTGGTGCATTGACATCAGGGAGCATGGCTGAACAGCCGACGCCGGACCCAGACTTTGGGATTCTGGCCGACCGAGGACTGCCTGCCGGCAGGGGAGAACCCTACAGTCATGACTGCAACAGTGAAGACACTCGAACATCTACATTTATGGTAGGTGTACACAACTGTACTTTTCCTTCTCTGCTGGGTGCCTTCTGTGTGGAGTCTACATGTCATCTCTGTGTTTGTGTGGGTTTTCTCCGGGTACTCCGGTTTCCTCCCACGCTACAAAGACATACGTCTGGAGCGTTTCTCCCCAGGCCTCTCCTGAAAATTGGCTTCGTTCCAAGTTGGACTTTCCCTGTTAACAAATGTTAAATAAGTACATTTCCTGTAAAAGAAGCGAGAGAAGGGCACACACCTGCATTTTAATCTTGTTCAGAATTGTTAGTTTAGTATATCGATCTTTTCATTCCACTCTGATAATTGATAAACCTACCCTCTATCAAGTCCATGGTTATTTTTCTTAGCATGTTAAGGATTTTTAGACCTTCACGTGATTCAGAGTACCTTTTGTACCAGGAGATCCTCTTAGTCTTTGGCTTTATGATAGTTGACATTGGAGTAGTCTCTACTCATTTGTTATAAAGATGAAATGTGAGTTTCTCTGTTTAGTAGAAACATGGTCTACCAACTCTTATCTCTTGTTGTCGAGAGAGAATTTAAGAGTTAACTGTCCGTTTAATTTGTACAGGTGTTTGTCAAGCTTTTTCTGTTCTTGCAGTTGAGCATTTTTCCTTAGGTGCATTAGTATGGGAGGAGTCCTTCTGAACCTTTCCAGCACCCTAATATTTTGCTCCAGAAAATCTTTTACTTTATACAATTTGATGTTTGTCAATAGAAGAAATGCCTAGCCACTTATGGACAGCTGTATTCTGCATCAGTTGCACACATGTACAGGAAGTGGTTGGGATGAACAAGATTTGTAGCACATAACGCTTGATTAGTAGCATGAGGTTAGTGGTATCAGAGCTGGCGTTTCTGAACAGTGTGGTAGAGGAAGTCCCTGACATGTAGCTAATGAGTCCTGTATGTGTTCTTCACTTTCCTAAATGAGATGCACTGCCCTTGGGCAGTTCTTAGTGGGGTGTTAAATCCTGAATGGTTTATGCTGTTTGTGGAGGAGTCCTCTTTTTTATTCAGGCCAGTGTTGTTATGGTATATTTGAGTTGGCATGGTCGTTTTCTCTTTGCTTGTTTAGATCCTGCTAGCTTTGGCCAGAGGCTGCTCCTCAACTTCTCTGTTCCAATGGCACTAGTATGTTATAACCAAGGACAGCTGATCTCCACCCATGTATCAGAAGCAGACATTAAACTTGGTCATCTTTCCCAGGCTGCCATGACCAGTTTGACATTTCATTTCAGTTTTTAGATTCTGCTGGTGTGCCTGACACAATTCACTTTTGTCTTTTCATTAATTTAAAGCTTTTTTTGTAATTCAAATGCAGTTGTATTATTGGTTGCTGTGCTGTTCCCATGTACCCATTTTGATAAGGGAGTTTTTTTTTTCTTAGGACCTTACATTGTTTTGGCTCCAGATGTGGTCTCATTTTTATGTGCTGTTCCATGGGTTCTGTGTTTTCACCCTGTCATTGACAAATGGTTCTTTCCTAGGTAAGATGGTTGTTACTGCACAGTGAACTGTTTTTGTTTAGCTTCCCTCTTTTACAGGTGCTTCTTTCTCTTTCTTTTCATTGAATCAGTGGTAGAACTAGTTCCAGGGTGTTCTTGGAATGTAGGTGGAGCTAGGCTATTAACTAGGGTTACCACCTGTCCCACTTTGCGAGGGACAGTCCCTCTCTGGGCAGTTGTGTCCTGCTAAAAAAGTGTAAACATGGGAAATGTCCTGAGATTTTAGGACAAAATTATTTCCTATATTTTATATAATAGTTGCATAAAACAGTTATTCTGTATCTGAAACACCTAAATGTTATAAGAAACAGAATAAGCAACTAAAATGCTACAAGAATAACCTTTTATTTAAGCAAAAAAGGGAAGTTCTTTCTTTTGTACTGGCCGTGGGTATGTTTTGGCCTGCAAAATCTGATGTTTGTACCAAAAATGTCCCACTTTGGGCATTTAAAAAGGTGGCAACCCTAACTTCCTGCATCTTGTCTTGCAGGGTCCTTGTGTGAGGAGCATGCTTAACACTGGTGTGTTGGATAATCTCTTGTATGCCATGAACATTGTATGATGTTATGTAAGCCAAGGATTTTTGGGGTTCTTCATTTGTCATGGATTTTCAGGCCCCCACCTAATGATGCCATGTCTTCATGGTTTTTGCATTTCATACCCTTAGGTTATAAAACATTTTCAGGTTTCTTTGGTTGGAGGGCCTTAAAGTTGCAGCTTGTACTGCTTTTTATCTGTCTTATATGCCCTTTCAAATGTTGTTGCCTGATGAAGTTCTTCCGTGGTCAGGGATGGTATCAGCAAGGCTTGCTTGCTTAGTGGAATTTCTCTTGGCTATTAGAAAGATAAACTTTTCTGTTTGATGAGACTCCTTTACACCAGAGGCATTTCCTCTTTGGCTGGTTGTTTTTAAGGTGGCCAATCCAGTGGACTTGCAGTACAGCTTTCGGGTCCAGTCTTCAAAGGTCTGCTGATTGCTGTAAGCGTTTGGCTTCAGCAGTATTACCTTACAAAATGAGCTGAGTTACATTCTACATGCTTCTTTTGATAGCATCTTGAGCATTGATCCCATGCTTAATAAGGATGTGCTGGCTGAGATTGCCTTAAAGATGGATGGATTGTTATGGAGCTGCTTACCATAACTTCAAATTTCAAAACAGTCTCAGACAGCTTGTCAAATGTCCTACATGGAGCCAATAGGTATAGTGTCTGGTACCTTCTTGTACATTATGCCTGAAAAAAAAAAAAACGAGAGAATCTGGTGTTGGAGGCAGTCCTCAGTGGGTCTACAGTCAGCATAGCTGTCTTCTTTTTTTAGCTTTTTTTCTCCAAAATTTCCTTTTTCTGAGGCAAAATTACTTATCACCTCTGCACTTTGTCACATCACAGTCTGCATTATAAGAGCATGTTTTAACCCCTGGGCCCCAATTGGTTTCTCCTGCTCAGATGATGTCTACTCTGGCAGTATAGTGCAGCAGATTGTCTGTAAACTGCTAACAAGCTTAAACATGTTGTCATAATTCTGAATGTCCTTTCATATCACTGCTACAGTATTCTTTACGTAAGTGATCTCCTGTCAAGGATAGCCCGTCAGGCCAGTATACAAAATCCTAGCCTGTCAGGCCAGTATACCAAATCCTTCTTATAGGCACTGTACGTCACATGCATGCTCCTGTCCAAGATGTAGAGCATTAATGTGACGTATGGATACAAACCCTCAGAATTTCTTTGCCTCCAGTCCAGACATTGGTCTGAACACCCTCTTGCTGTGCTGGTTACTAAGCCGCTTTCAGATAAGTGCACCTTTGGGGGTTTTTCTCCTTTTTCTGTTTTGTGTGGTATTTGTGTTCATCTCATCTAGGAAATGAAAATGTAACTATGTGAGGCAGATTCCTTATAAAGATTGTCATGACCAGTGTCTTTTTTTTTTTTTCTTGTGTGCTTCTCACTACTGTATGCAGTGCTGTATTTGCCAGGCATTTTTCCTAAGACTGTACATAGTTGTCTTTCCTCCTTGTCTATATATCTTGAAAACCAGTGAATTAAGTGGCTGGCTCCGGGTGCTATAGTAGAATCCTCCAGAAGGCCAGCCATCTGCCAAGAAGAAGGCCAAAAAATTAGGCCCAATTCAGTTGCTGTCCAACCTCCCCCAGATGTCTCTCTAGAAGCTAGTTAACACCATGAAGACCATCGAGTGCTTGTTTTGGATTCCTCTGAAGTGACTTCATCGGATGCCAGCATGAATCTGAATTCTTGAACATCTTCTGAGGTTTTTCAATGCCTGCACCTGACGTTGAAGAGGAACCTCTGCTGCTAATGTCTGCAGGACCAAGGGGGAATTCCTTAGATTTTTAGTAAGGGAGGAAATGCCTACTACCATCATTGAATCTTGTCCAGGGTTCAAACCTCCAAGGGTTTGTAGATCAGATGTCCCACAGAAAAAAAGAAGCAGAAAGCTAAACATATTTCCCCTATTGTTAAAGATTCCTAGCGTGAATGGCAAGATATTTACTCAGGTCTGTTTAATGTTTTAATGGCCTTGAAGCCTCCTCAAAGGGTGTCTGTCCCTGCCCACCAGTCTTCCATTCCTTTTAAAAGGCCTAGGAAATTGCATTCCTTGAATGAAAGTTTAGATTCTGGAGAAGAATCCCTGGCTTATTTTTCCCTAATTGCTTTCCCTCTGGACTATGGTTCAGAGGAAGAGGATTCCTTGAGCCCAGACTCCCCCTTGGAAGAGTTGTCATTAGGGGATACTATTGCCCGTATGATGGAATATTTTAAGTGGACCATTCCCAGGTCTCTGATATTCAAAAAAGGTGCTATGAGCTCCTACAAATGGAGTCTCCCAAACCATCAGCAGTCTTTCCTGTTTTGGCTGCCCTTTTGGACACCTATTCTGCTTCCTCTGTAGCTCCTGACTCTCAGCCCTCTGCAGCAAAAAAACCTGATAGGTTCTGTCAGGTGCCAGAGGACTGCAGGTTTTTGTACAAGTGCCCTTCTGCTGACCCTTCAGTGGTCTTTGTTTCTTCAGACAAACCGTCTAAGTTGTTGCCATCTACCAAGCTCTTTCCTTCTGATAAGCATAGTTGAGCCATGGAAAGGCTGGGCAAGAAAGTTTATACTGCTGTCAGTTTGTCCTTCAGGACCATTAATTACCAGATTTGTATGACCACGTATGTTTTGACACTCCTTTCTCAGGTATCTAAGATAGTGTCTGACCTTCCTGATTCTGATGGGAAGGTTTCTTCTCTTTCTCTACTGGGGTCCACTTCTCAGGTCGCCCATCACTCAGTAAACTGCAGCTGATGCCTCTTCCAGGGCTGCTGCATTTGGTTCAGTGATAAGGTGTTATTCTTGGCTGTGTCTTCAGATTTGCCTAATGATGTTAAGGCCAAGCTTTTGGATGCTTTTGCACACGAAAAAGTGAAGAAATTTTGATCGCAACAAGATTTTTTTACTACTGTTTGGCATTTAGTTTACAAATATTTCTTACTAATATTACTACTACTACTACTTCTTGGTGTTTTAGCTTAGCTCAAATAACTCAAAAGGCTATTCTTTAATATTTATTCTCCTTCTAGAGGTAAGAAAGGCTCTAGGTGTGTTCTTTCTGCTGTTTACTTAGTCTCCTGCTTCCCAGAAACCTTTTCAGGACAAGCCTGTATTTGACATTTGGCCATCCCTTCACCTTAGCCAGGTCCCCTTGTCTCTCCACCTTTCTTTATTCCTTCTAAACTGGCATCGGATCACCTCAAGTTACTGGGTCCTGCCTGTTGTCTGTCAGGGGTATTTCATGGTTTGGAAAGCCCTTCCCCCCCTTTACAAGCATTCCTCAACCCTCTCGAGAACAGTTTTGTCAATTTCCAAAGGTTATGCGATCCCTTTTGGATCAAGACACCATTCAGCTCATTCCACTCACTCAGGTGGGAAGGAGTTTGACTCCAGAATGTTTTTAGTTACTCAGACTGAGGGTACATGGAGATCACTATTTCTTTTTTCCCTGCTCAACACCTTTCTTGATGTTCCTTCTTTTCCGATGTCTCTTCAAACCCTTCTTTTCCAGGCCTTTATGGTTTCTCCAGATTTCAAGGGTTCATACCATCATATGTCCATTCACTCTCTCTTCAGGAGATTTTTACATTTCTGTTTCTTAGTTTCATTTTCAGTTCTCTGCTTTGCCTTTCTACTGCCCCAAGAGTATTCAACAAATGCCTTGCTCCTGTCATTGCTTTTTGCAGTACAGTTTTTTTTCCTACCTAGATAACGTACTCATTCAAGCCTCTTCTCCTAGCAGTCTGTTGGAGGCTCTCCAGTTTACCACTTGTCTTTTACACAATCTGGAGTTCAACATAAACCTCCAGAAATCAGTCCTGACACCTTCCAAAGATCATATTTTCCTTGGTTGCAGGCTTCAGACTGTTTCCTTGCTAGCTTCTCTCCTTGCCTCCAAAGTTCTGTCCGACAACCTTTTTCCAGTCTCTTCTTCCTCTGTCACAGCTAGGGAATTTCTCAGGACTTAAGGATTTATGTCTCTCACTATTCCCATGCTCCCCCTTGCCAGGTTCCATATGAGGAAGTCCCATTGGTACCCCAGATCAGTGTGGCTCCAACATTGCTACCCCGTGGAGTTCCATGTTATTTTATTTTGTGTCTCAAGCTCAAGCTTTAGTGGTGGATTCATAAACTCTTTCTCAACCCAAGGCTTCCCTTTCAGGTTCCACATCCCTCTCAGGAGCTGTTCATGGATGCCTCAGACCTAGGCTGGGGAGCTTCTTGTGACCCCCTAAAGGTCCGACCATATCAACATAAAATAGATGAGAGCTCTGAAAGCTTTTCATTCCATCTTTCATCCTGATCCTCTCAAAGTCTTGACAAGACAATACCACAGTGTGTCAACAAGCAAAGGGGCATGAGGTCCTTTCTCCTTTACAGACTAGTTCTTCACTTCTTTGATATAGTTATCCAGTATCAAGTGACTATTCAGGTGGTTTGCAATTCCTTCAGAGCACAGTCTCATGGCAGATTCTCTGAGCAGATGTCTTTCAAGAATGCAACTGCAGTCATAACATATGGGTTGTCCTGCCTCAGGCAGCCCTCGGTCGGCCGGATTCCAAAGTCTGGGTCCGACATCGGCTGATGTCGCATTTCTCTCCGACATCAGAGCGGCTGGAGTACATAAGCATCAGCCGACGCCATTTTCTCCAGTCTTTCTTGCCGCGCGGTGCCCGAAGCAGAAGCAGTTCGCAAGTGCCGGTCGGTCAGCTCCTGTATTCTTTGATTCCAAAGTCATCAAAAAAGCTAAGTACCCCATTGGGGACCTTTTCTTGCCACAGCCGATGTCAGAAATTACTGAAAAAGTTAAAAATTGTCTTTCTTGTGGTAAACAAATACCTCATAAGGATTTCCACTCTTACTGTCTACCTTGCCTTGGCCCAGACCACGACGTCTCGGCCTGTGTAGCCTGTGCTCGCTTCAACAAGCGCACTCTCAGGCGCCGGGCGGAGTTCGCTGAAGATTTTTTCGGCGAAAAATTTGCCTATACAATGCCGTCGGAGCTTCCGACATCACAAACTCCCAAGAAACGAAAAGACCGGGACCGACATCCTCGGCCCGCGTCTACCACCGACTCCACGCCAAAACCTACCACGAGTGCTTCGGTTCCTCCTGAGATGGTTATTCCACCGCCCGAACCGAAGACACCGTGACACGACTCCGATTCCGGATATCACTCCAATGCCAGTTATTGATTTTCCTCCGGATACCGAAACCGAGGAAATGCCCGAGACCATTGCTGTAGATAAGGTCACTCCTGCACGTGGAGCTGCCAGTCCTCCTATGGCCATGTCTGTTAAGGCCTACACTAGGGCTAAGGCAGCCAGCAAGACCAAGCATCTTTCTGCAAAAGCCTTGCCTCAGCCTACTCCAGAGACACAAATTATGACTATGGCTGCTGACTTAATTTCTATGATTAGAGGTTCACAGGCCAATCCTGAGAGAGGATCCCAGCCTCCTTCTGATAAAAGGCCCCGGGTTGAACCCTCTGACCCTATTCCTTCAGATGAAGATCCTGAGGACTCTGTCCACTCTGATGGCCAGGAAGAGCTCTTCCAGACCTATGAGGACTCGGATGCAGAGGATTCCATCCCCTCGGCCTCCCCTCCTGAGGATATTTCTTTTGGGGAAGTTCTGCATACCATGAGGGAACATTTCAAGTGGCAAGGCCAGGAATATTCTGATTCCAGAAAGCGCCTTCAAACTTTCCTTAAAAAGCCCCAGCACAGGCCCTTAGCTATCCCTCCTGTGCTTGATGTTTTGGATGATTTATATTCTGACTCTAGTGTTACCCCTGACTCACTTCCTCCTGCCCCAGCCAAGCCAGACAGGTATTACAGGGTCGCAAAAACACACTCCAATTTATTCAGGGCCCATACTGCTGATTTGGAAACTATTTCTCAGGGATCTAAAGGTGTTTCAGCTTCTACCTCTAAAAATCCTTTGCCCTCCAACAGGGAAGCTAGGTCATTAGAGAGATGGGGTAAAAAGGTTTACACCTCCACTACTTTATCTATGAGAGCTTTGAATTGACTTTTTCATATGTTACAATATCAGGATTTCCTGTTAGAAGATTTACAGAAAACATTGGCCTCTCCTGATCCTTTAGACAGGAAGTCTTTGCAGGAAGCTGTACATAACTCTCAGCAAGTAAGCAATCACTTCCTGCAGTGTGGATATGATGCACTGGAAGCTTCATGTAGGGCAGCTATGACAGGGGCAGTCATTCGTAGACATGCATGGTTAAAAGATCAACCTCTACCAGATCATGTAAAGGCAAAACTTCTGGATGCGCCTTTGGAAAAGAACAAGCTTTTTGGTGCTAATGCTAAGGATGTGTTAAGTCCATCGAGGAAAAAGCAAAATCAGTTCAAACGGTGAAAGATTTCCTCCAGGTTCAACCCCCCAGATTCAGTAGGAATTGGCCTTCAAAAAACTGGTCCTTTCCTAATCCTGAAAAATTTCAAAGAGGTAAAAACAGACGTGGCCGAGGAAGAGGACAATACAGAGGTCCTTACAGGGGACGACAGTGGCAGCCAGCAAACCAAAGAAGTGACACAGGGGTTTCACCTGCCCCACAGCCACAATCTCAATGACCTTCCTCTACTTCCGCCTACCAGGGAACAAATAGAAGCTCCCTTGGGCAGGAAATTATCTCTGTTTGCAGACAATTGGCACAGACTGACAAAGGACAAATGGATTTTGGACATTATAGACCGAGGTTACAGGTTCCATTTTCATACCTTACCAAGAAAACAAGGCATGCCAAATCTACCACAAAACCAGAGGGCAGAGGCTATCAAGCAAATCTCTCTGCTGACTCGGATGAAAGCAATAGAAAGAGTTCCACTACAAGAACAAGGCCAGGGGTTTTACTCAAGACTGTTCCTTGTTCCAAGAAAAGAATCTCAATGGAGACCAATACTGGATTTGTCCGCATTAAACACCTTTCTCATAGTACCAAAGTTCAAAATGCTGACTCTACAGCAACTCCTTCCCATGCTGGGCAAGGGGTCTTGGCTGATTACTCTGGACCTCAAGGAGGCATACCTGCATGTCCCTATCAGACACAGCTGCAGAAGATACCTCAGATTTCTTGCAGGGCCAGAGCATTATCAATTCTCAGCATTGCCATTTGGCTTATCTACTGCGCCCAGAGTATTCACAAAATGCCTGGCTTCAGTAATTGCTCATTGCAGGCTCCAGGGATCCAAATTTACCGCACCTGGACGGCTGCCTCATACAAGCGGACGACAAATTGATGTTGACAAAAAACTTGGACTATGTCATATGATTACTTCAAGCTCTGGGATACACAGTCAACTTCCAAAAGTCAAGACTTCAGCCATCCCAGCAAATAATCTTCTTAGGAGCCAAATTAGACACAGCCTCTCAAATGGCTTACCTAACAGAAGACAAGCAAGAGAAGTTAACTCATTATTTCAAAGGTTTGGCAAAACTTACCCAGATGACTGCAAGGAGATTCCTACAGGCCCTGGGTTACATGGCATCCTGCATTCTCCAGGTTCCATTAGCAAGACTACACATGAGAAAGCTTCAGTGGTACCTAAAAAGCCTATGGTCTCAACACAGCAACAACTTAGAGACAACCATACCGCTCATTCCATGCCTACAAAAGGAATTCCTATGGTGGGCCTCGGTAAGCCAGGCAAACACAGGTATGTCATTCAAAAAACCACAGATAACACAGACCATGACCACAGACGCCTCAGACCTTGGATGGGGGGCGCACATGGAAGGCAGGTGTATACAAGGACAATGGTCTCCAAAGGAAACACATCTGCACATAAACCAAAAGGAAATGCTGGCAGTAATGCATGCCATCGAGGCCTTTCAACACCAACTTCAGCAAGGCCATTTACTGATACGGACAGACAACACCACTGTGATGTGGTATATAAACAAGCAAGGGGGCACCCATTCTTACCCCCTTTGCAGACTGACAATCCATCTTTGGGAAAAATCACTGAGCCTAAACATTCAGTTACAATCCCAGTTTGTTCCAGGCAAAGACAATGTGCTGGCGGACAGCCTAAGCAGGAATTTCACAGATCCACACTAGTGGAGGTTACATCCGAAGATCTTCACACAGCTCACTTCGACATGGGGCAGGCCAGAAGTAGACCTATTTGCCTCTCACCTCAACCATCATCTACAAAAATTCTGCTCAAGGACATACCATCCACAAGCTTGGAAAATAGATGCTCTCTCATTCAACTGGAACCTCTTAAAAATCTATGCATTCCCACCTCTGCCATTGATGACCTCAGTATTACTAAAGATCAAAGCAGAGAGACCCAAGGGGATCCTAATAGCTCCAGACTGGCCAAGACAACACTGGTATCCACTACTACGGAGCATATGTCACACCAAGAAGTGGGCCCTTCCCCAATGGCCTCTACTTTTGACTCAACACAACTTCAAAACAGTGCATCCAAACCTTCAGACACTGCAGATAACAGCCTGGGAGATACCATGAATAACCTCAACCTATCTCTCTCCAAGGAAGTTCAGCGGATACTAACAGAGGCTCGCAGACCATCCACCAGAAAGGTTTACTTAGCAAAATGGAAGAGATTCAGCATTTGGAATACCAGCAAGGGACATGATGCATCATTATTGAACATCCCACGCATCCTGGAATATTTGGCAGATATGCTAAAGAATGGTCTCTCATATTCTTCCATAAAGATACATGCATCAGCTATTTCAGTTAGATATAACACTGATCCACCTGTCTTTTCACATCCTTTGCTAAGGCAATTCCTCAGGGAAATCAAGAACATTAAGCCACCAAGAAAGGCCCCAGTGCCAGCCTGGGACCTCAATTTTGTCCTAGAAAAACTGACTCTACCTCCATTTGAGCCAGCAGCTACAGTTGACTTGCAATTTCTATCATGGAAGACAGCTTTCCTGTTGGCAATTACCTCAGCAAGAAGGGTTTCGGAACTACACGCCCTAATGGCAATACCACCGTTCATAATTTTCCACAAAGACAGGGTTTCATTAAGGACCAACCCTACTTTCATGCCAAAGGTGGTATCTAGAGTTTCTTTAAATCGAGCTATTCATCTGCCTACTTTCTTCCCCAATCCCGAGAATAAGGGGGAAAGACTGTTACATACCTTGGATATTCACAGACAACTTTGATACTACCTGGACAGAACCAAGACCAGTAGAAAGTCTGACCAACTTTTTGTAGCTTACGCCCCTGCAGTCCAAGGAAAAGCAATTTCAAAACAGACTATTTCAAAATGGATTGGACATTACATCAGATTCTGTTATTCCTTTCATGGAAAGACTGTTCCAGCCAATGTCAGACCACATTCCACCAGAGATACAGCCACCTCTACAGCATTCTTAAGAGGGGTGCCTACAAAGGACATTCTAGAATCTGCTACATGGAGCTCCGTGCATACATTCTCCAAACACTATAATCTCCCTCTATACTCCAGATCCAGAGCAGGCTTTGCTTCGGCAGTCCTGCAGGGTTTGATTGCCACACCATCTTTTTCCTAGAGCATTCCTCCTCCCCCAGCTAAGCTATGGTATTCTACCCATATGTTATGACTGCAGTTGCATTCTTGAAGGACATAGTACAGTTTTGTACCTACCATAAATGTAGATGTCCGATAGATATGCAACTGCAGTCAGATTTTCCCTCCCTCCATACCCCTCTATGCCTAGGGTCCACTCCTATCCCTGTTTTTCTTAGCTGGGGATATCTGTTATGGTGTATCTGTTTATTGCTCATTTATTTGTCTAGAATCCTGTTTTTGTCTTCCAATTTGATTTCAGCCTTCCTTGGAGGGCACCTGGCATCTGGGGCAAGAAACACTGAAGAAAATGGCGTCGGCTGATGCTTATGTACTCCAGCCGCTCTGACGTCGGAGAGAAATGCGACATCAGCCGACGTCGGACCCAGACTTTGGAATCTGGCCGACCGAGGGCTGCCTGAGGCAGGACAACCCATATGTTATGACTGCAGTTGCATATCTATCGGACATCTACATTTATGGTAGGTACAAAACTGTACTTTCTAGAACACAAACTCAAAAAATGAATGCTTCACAGAGATATGTTCCTGGACATTTTCCATCAGTGAGGTATTCCTCAAGTAGATCTTTTTGCCCTCCCCTCCCCTCTGAGCAGACAACATCCTCAAGTCTGTCCCAGTCTCAAGTCCTCTCACTTGGAAAGTGGATGCCCTGTCTTTCCCTTGTTGGGAATGTTTCTTTATGCCCCCCCCTCCTGTGTTTCCTTGAGTTCTGCACATCATCAGGCAAGGCTCTCCCAAAATCTTGCTGGTGACTCCCTTTTAGCCCAGACAGTATTGGATCTCACTTCTTTCTCACTTGGCAAGGTGCAATCACCACAAGTTACCTTACTGGGTGGATCTTCTCCCACAAGACAGGGGGATCTCTTATCCATCCTTACCTGCCCACTCTTCAAACGACATTGTGGGTGATAGGGTTTTGATCACTTTTAGGCATCTCTTTTCAGGGGACATGCTCCACGTTCTGCAGGAAGCCAGGAAAACAGCCACCAGAAAATCATGTATGACCAAATGAAAAAGATTTTTTGTCTGGTGCCTCTCTCACCGACAGGATCCCCTACTTGTGGAGGTTCCTCTGGTTCTTTCTTATTTGTGTGATCTGGTGCATGATGGGTTGGCATATTCTTCAGTTAAAGCTCACCCGTCTGCAATTTCTGCTGGTCTGTCCTTGAGTCCTCTTCTGACCTCTAGGTTTGAAATCAGACAATTTCTTATAGGTGTCCTTCATATCAGGCATCCCAGGAAGCCTATTTCGCCTTCTTGGTACATGAGTTATGTACTTGACAAATTGACCTTCTTTTTAAACCTGCTTTTTCAGCTTCCTTGCAACATTGTACTTTGAAGACTGTTGTTTTATCTCTTTTGCCAGGAGAGTGTCTGAACTTCAGCCTGTCATGGGTATTCCTCCTTTTTTAATTTTTCATACAGGCATGGTGTCTGCATTATTTGGTTCCTCCCTCACTTCCCCCTCTTTCCTAGCTGTTACCCTTTGTTTTTGTTGCCCTCGTGGTTGAGAGGTATTCCTTTCCTTCTGTCTTTTTTCTTTCTGGATGTACACATTCTCCTTTATCCTGGAAAGTATTCTGTTCTTCCTGGGTTTTTCAGTTATGATGGTTTGTGTCTGTATGTCATCTTTATGCTGTGTATGGGGAGCATACATGTGATGTACGTTGCCTTTAAGAACTAAAGGCTTTGTTATACTGGCTGGACATTGGAGTATCCTTGGCAGGAGATCCCTTAAATAAAGAATACTGCAGCAGTGGAGAGAGGGACATCTACTTTTGTGGTAAGATTTTATGCAACTGTACTTTGTCTCTGTCTTCATTTGCCTGCTGTGTAATTCTCAGCAACTAAGTTAACTAGATAGTACTGTTCCTGAGTTGTCCCTGAAGAGTCGCTTGCTCCCTGTGGTTTACCCTGTTAACAAATAATTAAAAGAAAATAAAAACAATGGAAAGAAAATCTTCATCTTGGTGTCAGGTTTGAAATACTCAGGTATTCACTGCCTTAGAAAATTGTCTTCAGATTGTTCGACTCTACCTTACCTCATGGAATGACAGTAAATGTTTTCACTGTAGAGCTTGCCACCTATTTTTCTTTCTTTTTGGACAATCCAGAAGTCTGAACAATTGTCTTGCTCAGTAGTCTATAAAATGCTGTACATGTACAAACTCCAGTTTTCTTTTTGCAGGACAATCCCAGAATTTATTTAAAAAAATGCTTTTTATAGAAGCATTACTTAAAAGTGCTGAGATCAAGTCAGCGGGTGCCACAAAAGACATTCTGCCTCCCACCAATGTGCCCATTTAGCTCATAAAATGGTCATGAAGATGATCAGAGTAGGTGGGGAAATGAGACAAGAAAAGTGGAGCCAGGTAGCAGTTGTAATTAAGTGCAGAAATTAATTGCAGGGTTGTTTCCATAGTCTCAGGCCCATGCTCAAGCACAGTCAGAAGTTATTAAAAAAAAAATGAAGGGAAGATCTTGGTCTCACCTCCCAACCTTTTGGATGAAATTTTCAAGAGCAGTGCCAAACTTAACTGCATAACCGTTAGATAGTGTAACCAGAGATGACTGTGGCAGGATGTTCAGATGCATAATGAGAACTAGCTGACTCGGATGATTTTGAAACACTGTAGAGACACCTGGTGTCTACTTAGCAAACTGTTAAAGCTGGTCTTCCAGTTCCTTAAAAAAAGTCAGCTGAAGTGCTGCTAACAAAACAGTTAATGCAAGGGAATAAGCTTTTTGTCCTCTGTGCTGACTGCACCTTGGGTTGTGGAAGAATTGCAGTATCTTTTGCCACAAGTCTACCAGTAGAAGCGTGCAGGATTTGTATGTTCCTTAACTTAAGTCATTACTTATTCATCTCCTGACAGTGTATCTTCAGGATGACATCTTTTTTAGTAAATGTGTGGAAACATTAGGGTTACGTTGTGAATTTACATTATTTCTAGAGCTTGTATTTTCTTCAGTTTTAATTTTTCCAGGGACATTTTCCTGAACATTAGTCTTCATTTCAAGTTATAAGTGGCAGTTATGGGTATGCAGTTTTAACTTCAGTCTAATGATACAGATTTTAAATTCAGAATTACAAAATGTGAGCAGTGAAGAGTTTCAATATTTTTACAGTGATACACTAATTTTGCGGAAAAAAAACCCTAGGGTAAACACTAGTATTGGCTAATCTGTTGAAAGCTATGATAAAGTCATTGACTGGGTCTGATTTCTGACTTTGTTCTGATATTTTGCAAACTGATTTCAACTGTAAGTGATGAGAGTTTAGGCTGAGACTGTTAAGTCACTTTGTGATTCTGCTTATTAATTCATTTATGCAGCTAGAGCTGGATGTAAGTAGTTACTTTGTTGAGACATATTTAGCAGTCCTTTTTTCTTGCCTAAGAAAGTAAGTTTGGGTCATGCCTGACAGTACAGTAAAACTGTACAGATCATGTTATGTATATGTTAACAGGATGAAGCAAGAACAGAGGTTCCTCCTGGGGCACCACGAGAACGAGCAAGCGTTCTAGTAGAGCTAGAAAACCAAGAGCTGAGTGAACTCAAGAAAAGGTTAGTATGCAAGAATGTAATTTTTCTTTTTTTTTTTGATTGATTAAACTGGAAGAGTGGAGTGTTATATTTAGTCTCATTGGGGGTGTGAAATTTGACCACGATATCCAGATTAACAGGATCATGGAATATTTAAGAGTACAACATAAGAAACACCAAGTGAAATGCATTTATATCTGCATCACCCCCCTCCCATTTTACCATGAAGTTAGTGTGTCTGATAACAATGACGGTCGCATACAGTCAGTGTTGCCACCACAGATTGGCTAGCCCTTCATATATAACCTGAAAATTCAAAAGGTCATTCTATAAGAAACTTGGTTATCTGTGGTCAAACTGTGAGCATCCACAGTATTTTTTTTTGCTTATTTTTTGCACACTGTGTCAGTGACCAGCAGGTTCTATTCCCTTCACCTTCTCAATGCAGTTCATTTATTCCCTGAAGAGGTGCTAGTCTTACAGCCCATCTGCAAAATCTAAACAGTGGAAACGTCACCCATCGAGAGTCAAAGGGTTTTTTCTATATTCCCCTAACTCCTAATGGCCTATCCGGTAATCCACCTAGGGTTTGGTATGCCTTGTGGATCACTGAGGGTGTGCAGTTCACTTCCACAAGCAAGTGATATCTCAGGATAACTCTTGAAGTCACCACTGTAAACTTGGCTCTGTTAGGGGATTCTATACTGGTAAGAAGCACCCCACCCCTCCCCCCGAAGAAAGGTGAACCAGTCTAACCATGTAACTCCTCTCTTTCCCCTCACCAGCTGAATTAGGTGCCCAAACCACTAGTGAATCTGGTTTGTAGTAAGAGCTTTATCCCTCTGCAGTAACAGCTGGCTGAAACATAGGAATCTACATAGTTGCATAGTATTTACATTGTTGGCAGTCATTTAATATGACAATCAGGCAAGGCCTTACTAAGTAGCCGTTAAGATATTTTCATGATCATTCAGTAAGTCCATTATTACGGCTGAAAATCACTTTTGGCCAACCTACAAATAGCATCCTGCCCTCACCAAGAATGATACCATGGTATGAAGAAAAATTTATCAATTTCAACAATTGGCTAAGTTACTGGTGTCATTCAAAGGGGATCCATTGTCTGTCTGCCTGGGATGACATGCTCGACAAGCCATGCTGCCTCGCTAGAGACGGCTTGCACCTGTCACCCTTAGGCTTTCAAATACTGGCCAAGGCTCTTGCCACCCCCATAGTGCCTTTTTTAGGCAAGGCTCAAAAGACAATCCCACTGCCATAAATAGCACAAGTAACAAAAATCTGAGGGTAATAATACTCAGTGCTAGAAGTCTAAACCTCAAAATGCATGCACTCGAGGCACTCCTCAGTATGGAGAAAATTGATATTTGTGCAGTAACAGAAACCTGGTTTAAGGCTTCAGAGAGCACCCCAGCACTACCAGCCTACAACTCATATCATACATTTCGGCCACAGAATCCGGACCGAAATACAAAAGGCAAGGGAGTATCCATATTCATCAAGGATACCCACACCTCCAGGTTAGTGGCACAGCACGATGCTTCAGAGATTATCCACATGCAACGAACAACGGGCAAAACTGCAATTCAAATTGTAGCTTGCTACAGATCACCTACCATGTCCCAGGACCCCCATTCCACATTTTGGAAACACTGGGTAACATAAAGATATTCATCGTGTTTCACTGTTGCAGTCATGACTGTAGGGTTCTCCCCTGCCGGCAGGCAGCCCTCGGTCGGCCAGAATCCCAAAGTCTGGGTCCGGCGTCAGCTGTTCAACCATGCTCCCTGACGTCAGAGTGCCAGGAGTACAAAGCTGACAGCCGACTCCATCTTCTCCAGTCTTTCTTGCCGTGCGGTGATAGCAGTTCGCAAGTGCTGGTCAGCTGACTCCTGACGATTTTTTCTGATAAACTTCAGTCCGAAGATTTTCTTCTCCACTCAAAGCTAAGTACCCCGTTGGGGAAACTTTTTTCTTGCTCCACTCCGATGTCAGAAAAAGTTAATAATTGTATTTCATGTGGGAAGCAAATACCTCATAAGGATTTTCATTCTTACTGTATTCCTTGCTTAGGCCCTGACCACTACATAGCTAGTTGTCGTTTTTGTGCTAGATTTAATCAACGTACAATTAAGCGAAGGTACAATTTTGCTTTTCATTACTTCGGTAGGCACTTTAACTACAAAATGTCGTCGGATACAGTTCCGGCTACCGGAGTTCACAAACGTCGCAAGGATAAAGACAGGACTCCAAGGTCCAAATCTGATGATAGCGCACTAGCGGAGCCAGCTTCAGGTTCGGCTGTTATCAGTGAGGCGCTTTTGCAGCCCCTGTCGTCGGCCATTTCAGAACCGATGGCCGAAATGGACTCTCATGAGGAGCCAACCAGGCCTTTAAATATTTCTATTGCAGGACCTTCGGACAATGCTCCTTCGGATGGGTCCGAAGCCGCTGTGCAGGTACCGGCTTCCGAAGGGGTTTTCAGGCCTACTCAGCTTCTAATAAAGGCAAAGGCAAAGATTCCTTCTAAATCAAAGACTGCAACACAGGCCTCTTCTGAACCGTCTCCCAAGTCAGAGAAACAGTTACTCAAGATGGCAGAGGATTTACTTACTATGATTAGGGGTTCACATCCCCCTCCAGATAAAAGGCCAAGACAGGATATTTATTATGATTCCTCTGATTAGGCTTCTGTTTCCTCAGTTTCTTCTTCTGACCAGGAATATTCTTTCCCTCCTTATGAGGATTCTGATGCTGAGGAATCCATTCCTTCAGCTTCTCCCCCTGAGGATTTCTCTTTTGGGGAAACTTTGCATGAAATGAGGGAACATTTCCACTGGGAAGGACAGGAGTATTCGGAATCTAAGAAAAGACTGAGGGATTTTCTTCTTCTTCCCCAACATAGAACCCTGGCTATTCCTCCTGTTTTGGATATTGTGGATGATGCCTTTTCGGAGGCTAACTTAACCCCTGACTCTTTTCCTCCTGCTGCTGTTAAGCCTGATAGATACTACAGGGTTCCTGATTCCCACCAGTTTTTATACAAGAACCCTTCTGCTGACCCTGAAAACATTTCTCAGGGTCCTAAGGGAGTTAAGGCCGCTTCTGCCAAAAATCCCATTCCTACTGAAAAGGATTCTCGATCCTTAGAAAGATGGGGCAAAAAGGTGTACACTTCTGCTACTTTGTCCATTAGGGCTTTAAACTGTCAGTTTCATATGCTGAAATACCAGCAATTTCTCTTGTCTGTTTTAAAACAAAAGCTTGCTTCCATTTCTGCCTGTGCAGATGATAAGGAATTACATGACTTATTGCATGCCACTGAACAAGTTGGGAAGCATGGTTTACACTGTGGATTTGATGCCTTGGAGGCTTCTTGTAGGGCTGCGGCCTCCGGCACAGTCATTAGAAGGCATGCATGGCTAAAGGAACAAAATTTGCCTGAACAAGTAAAGGCTAAATTATTGGATGCTCCTGTGCAGCATAATGTTTTGTTTGGATCAAAAGCTGAAGAGGTGATTAGAAAGATGGAGGATAAGGCGAAATCCATGCAAACAGTTAAAGATTTCTTACAAGTACAGCCACCTAGATTTAGCAGGAATTGGCCTTCAAAAAATTGGTCCTTTCCCACTTCAGACAGGCCTCAGAGGGGTAGATATAGATGCTCCAGAGGAAGGCCTCAAACACAAGCTTCTTATAGACCAAGACAGTGGACTGCTTCCACCCCTAGGGGAGGAGAGGACAGGTCACAAACTCAAAGGAAACAAACTCAATGACTCCTTCTGTTGGGCTACAGGAACTTCTTGCCTGGAAGCCCTTCTCGGAGGAATACTCTTTTTATCAAAATTGGACTCAAATAACCCAAGACAAGTGGGTTTTGAATGTGGTTTTAAGAGGTTACAAATTCCATTTTCATACCTTGCCAAGGACAAGCGGATGGCCAGACCTTCCAAAACATCAGTGGACGGAGGCCTTAAACCAGGTGGAATCTCTTTTGGCTATGAATGCCATAGAACTGGTTCCACTTTCAGAGATGGGAAAAGGTTTTTTACTCAAGGCTCTTTCTAGTCCCAAGGAAGCAAAACTCATGGAGACCCATTCTGGATCTGTCGGTCTTGAACACCTTTCTAGAGATTCCAAAATTCAAGATGCTTACTCTACAGCAGCTACTTCCAATGCTGTCCAAAGATGCATGGAAGGTAACTTTGGATTTAAAGGAGGCATATTTACACGTTCCCATCAGGCAGGATCGCAGAAAATACCTCAGGTTCAAGGCCGGATCGAGGCACTTGCAATTCTCTGCGCTGCCCTTTGGATTGTCTACTGCGCCCAGGGTCTTCACCAAATGCCTGGCTCCAGTAGTAGCTTACTGCAGACTCAAGGGAATTCAAATTTACCCTTATCTGGACGATTGTCTAATTCAGGCAGACAGCAAGGATGTCTTACTCCAGCATCTAGAATTTGTACAGAACCTCCTCAAGTTCCTGGGATTCTCTGTAAACATAAAAAAGTCAAATTTGACACCATCCCAACAGATAACTTTTCTGGGTGCTCTTCTAAACACCACAACCCAGATGGCATTTCTGACATCCGAAAAACAATTACAGCTGCCTTCAACTTTCAAAACATTGGCAACTTTAACTCAACTATCTGCAAGGAAATTCCTGCAGGCTTTGGGTTACATGGCCTCCTGCATCCTTCTCATACCATATACAACACTACACATGAGGAAAATACAGTGGTACCTAAAAAGTGTATGGTCTCAGCATTGCCACAGTTTAGACATACTGATCTCCGTCCTTCCTTGCCTTCAAAAGGAATTTCTTTGGTGGTCCAGGGCATGTGCTCTAAACAAAGGGAAACCCTTCTGTCTGCCTCCTGCCACTCAGATTTTAACCACGGACACCTCGGATTATGCTTGGGGAGCCCATTTTCAGGGCAACTGTCTGTAGGGCCTTTGGAAAAAGGATCAGAAGCACCTGCTTATCAATTTAAAGGAAATGTTAGCCGTTCAGAAAGCTCTATTGGCCTTCAGGAATCTTTTACAACCAGGATAACTACTAATACAGACAGACAACAACACAGTTATGTGGTACATAAACAAGCAAGGGGGATCTCATTCCTACCCCCTTTGCAGACTAGCCATGGATCTATGGAACACAGCTCTAACTTGCAATCTGGATCTTCAGTTTCTACCCGGGAAACAAAACTTCCTGGCAGACAGTCTGAGCAGAAACCTTTCGGATCCACACGAATGGATGCTGGACACCAAAATATTCAGGATGATAACAGCAGTCGGGATGTCCTCACATAGACCTCTTTGCATTCCATCTCAATCATCAACTACAGAATTTTTGCACCAGGACTTTCCACAGAGAAGCTTGGAAAATGGATGCCCTGTCATTCAGTTGGAGGAACCTCGCGGGATATGCCTTTCCGCCTCTTCCTCTTCTTCCACGGGTCTTATTGAAGATAAAACAGGACAAGCCCAAGATGATAATCTTGCTGGCTCCAAATTGGCCTCGGCAGTTTTGGCATCCAACTCTAAAAAACCTATGCCTGGAGCCCCCTTGGGTTTTACCTCAGTCTCCGAACCTTCTGTCCCAACATCAGGGTCAGGTTCTACACTGTCATGTCAGAACTCTCTGCCTGGTGGCCTGGTTAATCCAGGGCCTTTGATTTCTTCTTTCCTACCCAAGCAGGTTATGGATGTCATTTTAGAAGCCAGACGTCCTAGCACTAGAAAATCTTATGCAGGAAAATGGAAAAGATTTTGTTCCTGGATGCAGGCTCAGGATTCTGATCCTCTTCTTCCTAACATTCCTTTAGTTTTACTTTACTTGACAGATTTCTTACATAAGGGTCTCTCTTTCTCTTCCATTAAGATACATGCCTCTGCTATTTCTGCTCATTATAATACAGACCCTCCCATCTTTTCCCACCAGCTCATGAGACAGTTTCTCAGAGGAGCTAAGAACTTAAGACCTCCTAGATCTCCTCCCATTCCTGCTTGGGATCTCAACTGTGTTTTGGAAAAACTAACCTTGCCTCCTTTTGAGCCTGCTGCCACTTCTGACATCAAGTTTTTATCTTGGAAGACAGCTATCTTGTTAGCCCTAACCTCTGCCAGGAGAGTTTCAGAGTTACAAGCTCTTATGGCTGTGGAACCTTATATTATTTTTCATCAAGACAGGGTATCTTTGAGGACTAATCCTACTTTATGCCTAAGGTGGTTTCCAAAGTGGCTTTAAATCAAACTATCCACTTGCCAACCTTTTTCCCCACTCCTCAAAATAAAGGGGAAAGGATCTTACATTCCTTGGATGTACACAGACAACTACGTTTTTACCTGGATAGAACCAAGGACATCAGAAAATCAGAACAATTGTTTGTTTCTTATGCTTCAAGTTCCCAAGGTAAAGCCATTTCAAAACGGACCATTTCTAAATGGATTGCTCATGGAATCAGATTTTGTTATTCACACCATGGAAAGCAAATCCCAGGGAGTATACGGACTCATTCCACCAGAGCGGCTGCCACTTCTGCGGCCTTCCTCAGGGGAGTTCCTACCAAAGACATTTTGGAAGCTGCAACTAGGAGTTCAGTGCATACTTTCTCTAAGCACTACAATCTACCTCTCTACTCTAAGTCTGGGGCAGGCTTTGCCTCTGCAGTCTTGCAGGGCCTTCTAGCCGCCCCTTCTTCTTTATGATCACCTCCCTTTCTTTCAGCTTTGGGATTCTACCCTACAGTCATGACTGCAACAGTGAAACAAGATGAACATAGTACAGTTGTATACACCTACCATAAATGTAGATGTTCGAGTGTCTTCACTGTTGCAGTATGGGTTTCCCTCCCTCTTATGTTTACTTTTGTGTAGTTCCTTTTTTCACCATTCTTATGAGGTGTATTTGCAAAGGTTATGGGACCTTTTTCATTTTGGGACTCCTGACATCTGGGGCAAGAAAAACTGGAGAAGATGGTATCTGCTGTCAGCTTTGTACTCCTGGCGCTCTGACATCAGGGAGCATGGTTGAACAGCCGACGCCGGACCCAGACTTTGGGATTCTGGCCGACCGAGGGCTGCCTGCCGACAGGGGAGAACCCTACATTCATGACTGCAACAGTGAAGACACTCGAACATCTACATTTATGGTAGGTGTACACAACTGTACTGTCCTACCAAACACCCTAATATTAGGTGATTTCAGCTACTCAAACATTAACTGGAAGAGCTACTCAAGTACTAACTCCCTTGCCCAACATTTCCTAGAATTTATAAACTCAAATGCCCTGGAACAACTGGTCAACACTCTCACCAGAGGTGACAACATATTGGACGTGGTCATCACCAACATGGGCGACCGGTGTTCCACACAGGAGGTCAGCCCCTCTCTGGTTAGATCTAACCATAAACAAATCACTTTGGATATCCATATTCCACCCTCACCCCCGGACAAGGAAACCGCTGTGAAAAACTTTTCAAAAGCAAACTTCACATTACTTAAGAAGGAGGTGAAAAGTTTCAAAGCCCTTATGCTAAAGGATAACGCTGTCCAAGCTGCAAAATCCTTTACTAATGCATTCTATGGGCACCTACAAGAATGCATGGATCATGCTATCCCAAGCAAAACCAAGACTCACTCACTCCAAGAAAAGGAAACCAGTCTGGTGGAGGCCTGCCATAAACAAGCTATACAACAGAAGGAGGAAACTGGTACAGAAAAGAGTAAAATCCCAAGAAGGGAAGGCATCCTTGATCAGTATCAGCAAGAAACCACGTTCCCTTATAAAGTCATCCAAGGCTAGCTTCGAAAAAAAAATTGCCATGGACTCCAAAGATAACCACAAGGCATTCTTTAGCTATGTCAAGAATCTAAGTGTCAGTGCTCAGATCTGCTCGCAGTTAGTGCAGAATGGCACAAAATACACTGAACCAACTGATATTGCCAACATCCTGGCAGACATGTTCATTGCAAACTTCACCCCCCTTCTCACCCCCAAAAGGGCCCATAACCATACCAGAAGAATGTAGAGCCCCTGAAATCATAGACACTCAGGTTAAAATAGCTCTCTCCAAAGCCAGAAACACAGCATCAGTGGGACCGGACGGTGTCCCACGCTGCGTCCTACATGAGCTCAAAGACGAACTAACCCCTCACCTAAACACACTGTTCAAACTCAGCCTCTCCACAGGCTTACATACCCATAGAGTGGTGCACAGCAACGGTTATTCTGCTGCACAAAGGTGGAGCCACAACAGACCCCGGGAACTATCGCCCTATAAGCCTGACTAGCTTGGTCTGCAAGGCTATGGAGCGCATCATCATGGAACTCATTAACAGAGACATTGGGAACCTCCAAACACTGGACCCTACCCATTACAGCTTTGTTAAGGGCAGATCATGCCTCCTAAACCTGGTGGACTTCTTTGAGATAGTTACCAAGGCTATAGATGAGGGAAAGGTGGTACACACAGCCTACCTGGACCTCGCAAAGGCCTTCGACACTATTCCCCATTCTGGTATTATAGACCAGCTTACCAGCCTGAGCATAAACCCTTATGTCACAAGATGGGTTGCCAATTGGCTCATGGACAAAACCCACATAGTAAGAGTTGCGAGAGCTAGGTCTTACTCTAAACCGGTTACAAGTTGAGCTCCCCAGAGCTCAGTCCTAAGACCCCTCCTGTTCGGCATATACTTCTCAGAGGTACAGGCAAGCACAGGAGGACTATGGCTGACCAAGTTTGCAGACGACTGCAAACTAGGGGCTATAATTGACTCACCGGCTGACACAGACATCCTCCAAAAGGGTCTCACTGAGACGGATACCTGGTGTCAAAATCATGGCCTCAAGCTAAATGCCAAAAAGTGCATAGTTATTCCCTTTGGAAATAACAAAGTACCCACAAACTATCACATAGGTGGTAGTCCTCTAAATACGGAAAATGTAATAAGGGATCTGGGGACCCAAGTAGATAGTAATCTCTCCTTTGATAATCACATTGCCAAAGTGGTTAGAAAATCCTTCAATGTGGCCCACCTAATCACAAAAGGGTTTGCATCCAGATCAAAAGACGTCACTCATCAGACCCATCATAGAGTACAACGCCCCATTTGGGATGCACCTTACAAGATACCTGCAATAGCTGGAAAGACCAGAGAAGTACCTCACCAAGAGGATTATTGGCCTCAAGCAGATGCCCTATGCAGCTTTACTGAAGAAACTCCAGCTGTACTCCGTCGCATACTGCCTGCTCAGAGGTGATCTCTGCCTGACATACAAGGCCATGTCCAACCCAGAATTGATGGGCATGCTCCACCTAAAGAGAACCTTATCCCCTCGAGCCACACGCTCTAGGGATCTAAACCTCACCGCAACAATAAAATAGGATTTGCTGGATGGATAGATTCCTGTCCCAGAGACTTCCCATGCTTTGGAACAAGATTCCATTCTACATTAGGCAGAGCTCCTCGCTAGCACTCTTCAAGAGAAACCTTGATGAGTGGATGGGAAACAGAAAGTTTATCCCGGGGATCACTTCAGTGGCTGTGCTAGACAGAAGCACAGGGAACTAATCTAAGGGGGTGGTGAAAGCCAACACATTCTGGCTAGGCTTGTTAATGCCTTCAGGCAGATAGCCTAGTACCTACCTATGAACCTATAAGTAAAATGGGTAATCACCCATACCCATATGCTGTCAACCAGTCCAGAGTCACATTAGGCTAATGCAGGCCATCCTGATTGGCATGTATGCTACCAATATCCAGTGGAGAGCTTCCCTCAAATGCACAGTCTATTCCTTGTGTCTTCCTGCCTATACAGAGTGCTTGAAATTAATTTGTTTTCTGTAGAAATCATTTATGCTATTCAAGGATTTACGATCTTAAAAATAAAAAACTAAAAAGCAAATTCAGTGTTCTCTTATAACATAAGTGAATGTTCATATTTGCTTCTGAGACTTTAATTAATAATGTTACCGCCTTTCTTTGTAACTTGTCTAGGTTCAAAAGCATAATTTAAGAAAGTTTTACTGTTACATCCAGTTTTATGAGGCTTGTAAACATCAGTAACATTTCATGTGCTTAAAGTAAAAATGCTCGCGTGCACGCACACACACACACACACACACACACACACACACACACTAAGATCTGAAGTTGTTTTCAATTCGGACATATACTCCAGCATCGCATCCAAAGTCCAAGCTCCTCCCCTACCTATAATGCCCCACTCTCCCTCCAACCCTCAGATCTTGTTTGCTGCTCGCATTGAACAGCACAGGTTTTCCACTGCTCCAAGCTCCATTAGCATGTAAGGGTTCTTTTTTGGGGGGTTTATCTCTCTTTTTTTCTCTCCCTTTCATCTACCTTCTTTTCCCTACCTTCTTATATCTGCTTCCCGTTGTCAGTCTTTGTTTAAAAAAAAAAAAACTTTCCTTCCTACCGTGTGTGTGTTGTGGGTGGGGGGGGCTTCCTTCCCATGGCTGACACTCCTAAGCCAGGATTTAGGAAGTGTGCAGTGTGTGGGATAAGCTTCCATCTTCCGATGCCCACACTCTGTGTATAGTCTGTTTGGGAATTTCCCATTTGGATATCTCCTGTTCTATTCGCATGGGTTTCAACCCCCACACTTTGTTCAACAAGAGGAACAATATTATTTTTAAGAGTCTTCTCCCACCTCTTGCAGAGGCCTCTTCTTCCGTCCCGGCTTCTGGGACTCTTAACTCCCGCTAAGAAGTCCGGGGATGGAGAGAAGGCCCATTCAGAAGAGAGGGATCAGTCTAAGAAGAGGTCTCCAGAGTGATCTTCGGCCGAGCCTCCCTCCAAGTCTCAGCCAGATCCGAGCTGGAGTTCTCCTCTGCTCCGTGCTTCTCCCTGGAGCCGAAATCCTCTGGGCTCAGTCCCCAGCCACTACCTCTCCTTGGCATCATTCTCGGCTGGGGACATTGGCTTCTTCAGTCCGGTCCACTTAGAGCCTGTCCGAAGCCGAGGTGGACAGGATGATGAAGTTTCTTCGGGCCGAGATTCATTTGGGAGTCTTGCCTTCTCCATCACCTTCCAGGGCTGGGAGCATGCAGTCTGTTTTCTTCCCTTTTTCTCCTTCTCCTTCTCTGATCCAACCCTCGGTTTTGGAGCCCCTGGGTCTGAGGTTCCCGGGTGTTGAGGAGTCGGCGCTGATGGCCCCTGGTACCTTGACCCTGACAGTTACCTTGAGTGGTTCGGCTCTGAAGTTTTCAGAGCGGACCAACACTCAAGAGGCATAGCTTCTGTGTAGAATCGGAGGGAATGGTTTTGACTTTGAGGCTTTCAGAGTCATTCCTTCCCCTCAGGGATTTGGTACCAGGAGGTTTGGCTCTGGTTTCCCTCTCGGCACCAAGGGCAGTGGACAGGCAGCCTCCAGCCTCAGCCCCGGCTGTTCTGCCTTCAGGGATCCACTTGCCTTCGGCGTTTAAGGTGATGGAGAGGGTCCTCTCGGCTCCTTCAAGAGTCTTGACACACTCATCCTCTGATTCCACCCTGGCTCCCTCTCTTTCTGGGCTGGAGTCTTCCATCCTGTCCCCTCAGGGGACAGCCTGTTGCCATTTCACCCCAGGAGGTTTGCGATCCAGGAACTCCCTGAAGCTTCTGAATCCTCCACAGCGTTTCCCCCCAAGGAACCCCCTTGGAAGCATACTTGCAAGAGGAGGCATTTAGACTCCCCTCTGGAGTCCCTTGCTGACAGTACAGACTTGGAGGAAGTGGAGGGCTCCCCCTGATCACCCCCAGAATATGTCTTTTTTGGGGGACATGATTGAAATCCTTCACCAATGCAGTGAGTGGTCTACCCTCAAGCCCAAACCTGACAAGTTGGTATTTCTGGAGGTGTTTGGCACAGGACCTTCTACCTCCTGGTTGTCCTCCCCTGTGAATCCCTTAGTGGATGTCATCTCCAGTAGGGCATGGAAGGAACTGGACATGGTTGAGACCATCCCCAAGTGCTCAGTCAAGGTGTTAAGCGCCCCATCAGACAAGCCCCATTGGTCCAAGGGGGTCCCCATTCGATGCCATGGTGGTTGTGGCAGCCACTAAGAAGGAGCTGGCTCAGGAGAGCTCCTCTGTCCACCCTCCAGACAAGGAGTCTAGGGCAGTGGGAAGCGGGTATACATTTCAGCCACTTTTGCCTTACGTGCGCTGAATTATTTGGCACATGTAATCAGACTGCAGTGGGACTTGGTCAAGGAGGTTGCTGAGTCTACCTCAGAGTCCATGTTGGCAGAGGAGGAAGGCTTTCTCCATCCCCATGGCCACTCTCACTGCTATTTCAAGCACTTCCATGAGGCTTCTCTCCCATGCTACCGAGGGTGCCACTAGGGCTGCGGGGACAGGTGTGGCCATTTAGCGGCACGGCTGGCTCCGCCTTTGTGCTTTTTCGGAGGTCTTCAAGTCATCTTTCATGAACTCTTCCTACGATAGTTCCACCTTGTTTGGAAAAATGATTCATGACACATTAACCCAGAGCGAGAAGTAAGGGAAGACCTTGTCTGCCATTGGGATCCGCTTCTCCACCCCACAAAGATTATTTTCATGACTCAGAATGGGGTCGAGAAGTTGTGGTTCCGGATGTCTCAGGGTTCTCCCCAGGGCGCTCAGGATTCGTCTTCCTCCAGGGGCAGAGGAGAATATGACAGACATCGCCTTTGTGTCAGAGGGGGTCCAAAAAAACAAGGGTCTCTGGATTCTTTCCCGGACAGATCCTTCCAGCAATCCTGAGGGATTGCCCGACTGTGTGCTCATCTCTGGAAGCAGTTGGGAGTGTGCATCGTTGCACCCAATAGCCTGGGAGTCTATTGCAAATGATCATTGGGTGCTGCAGATCATATCCAGATTGCTGTATCCCCTTTCTTCATCTTCCCTCTCTGCTGAAACACCTCCCAGACATACCACCTGGTCAGTAGGAGGAGGCAGCCGTAGAAATCGCCAAGCTGCTCAAAAAACAAGTCATCCAGACCAGTCCAGATCAAGCATTTATTCCAGGTTCTTTTTGGTACCAATGAACACTGGGGACTTTAAGAATTATCCTAGATCTTTCAACCCTGAACCTGTCCATTTCCAAGATGAAGTTTTGGATGGTCACTCTTAATTCTGCCGTTTCTGCAGATGAATGACTGGATGTGCTCAGTGGACCTCCAGGATGCATACTACCATATCAAGATGGAGAGATGCTCCTCCACTTCCGGCTGGGAGCCAATCATTTTCAGTTCAGAGTGCTCTCCTTTGGACTCACCACTGCCCCCTGGGTGTCTACCAGAGTGATGGTGGTAGTGGCATCTGATCTGTGGCTGCAGGGATTTAATGTCTATCCCTACCTGGACAATTCCCTCCAGGCATCGACTGACTCGGGCCAGGGATTATCTTCTCCATATAGCCCCGTCCCTGGGTGTTACAATAAATCGCAAGTTTTAGCTAGCACCGATTCAGGTGTTGGATTTCATAAATGCCCATCTAGACACTACACAGGGCAATGTGTTCTTGCCTCCAGACAGACTGTTATCACTTTGTCATCATGTGCAGTACATTCTTCATGCTTAGTTTCCCCCAGCGGACTTGGTTCTTCAGGCATTGGGGTCCATGGCAGCCTTGATCACCCTTATTTTAACTGTGCGCCTCCATGTCCTAGCAAGACCTTCCCTTGTCACAACCTGTTTGATTGTCTTGTGTTTGAAGGGACTCTCCTTCTTTGCTGGTTCCAATCCCTGGACCTCCTTTTGGGTTGCCCATTTGTTCTTTCTTCTCCTGCGGTCACGGTGACTATGGATACCTCCCTGCTCGGGTGGGGAGGGGGCACTGCATGGGGAAGGAAGGTCCAAGGCATGTTGTCTGCTCTGGAGACCAGTCTGCATAACAATGTCCTGGAGATGTGTGCAGTGCTTTTGGCCTTAAAAGCTCTCTATGCCTTTCTTCCTCCCGGGACTATTGCCATACAGACAGACAATATGTCAGTAGTCTGGTACATCGACAAACAGAGGCTGCTCCAATTTCCATAATAGCCAGGACTCCTGGGCTTTCTTCTCCTGTCAAAAACATCCTGATTGCAGCTCACAAGACTTCTACCAGTTAATTCCTTTCATGTTAGAACTTTTCTATGGGACTTTTCAGACTTAGCTGTCACTTTCAGTGATTTGAAGATGGACTAACATAAGTTGAACTTGCTTTTATTTTTCAGTAGTCAGAACTCTTGTTTCCACTAATAAGTTTTGTTTTAAAAGATCCACTTAATTTAATCCACCTTTACACTCTCTTTTTAATACACTCAAAAATGTATATGAATCTGATATTAGAAAATAATGTTCCTCTAGACGCAACAGGAAATTCTTCAATCTGTCTCATGCTGAATGTACAGTCATGTTGGGGATTCTAGAGACAGGGCTGCCAGAGTCATGAAGCCTGAACTACTTAGATTATGCTGCTAAAATAAGAAACCTGGGTACTTGCGTATTATTGCAATCAGATTTTCGCGGTAATGCTGGTTGCTTCTAGTTGTGTGAAGTGGCACCAAGAAAGCATTAAAAGGCTCAGAAACCTGTTTTCTTTAATGTTTTGTGTTTTTAGGAAGATTTATCAGTTAGACGGCTGAAAAAATAAGGTTTGAAAATAGGTTTCCCCTTTACCGCCAGCATCTCATATCAGTTAAGCAACTCCTTTTCTACTTCAAATGCATTAAGCAGTCCACATCTTCTGAGCTTCCTACATAGAAAAACAGTACATCAGCAACTGAGCAATCTATATCTTCTGAGCTTTCTACACATACAGAAAAACATTACAACAGGGACTTAGCAATCCACATCTGTTGAGCCGTAACACATAGGAAAATCAATGACATTCAGTCAGCCTTTACCATGAGAGCAGAAGCATCACAGCATAAAAGCAAAACAGTACTGTCTACTTCTTACAAACTTTGGCAAAGTCTTTCCTAGAAATCCACATCTGTTGAGCCGTAACATAGGACAATCGATGGCATTCAGTCAGCCTTTGCCCTGAGAATAGAAGCATCACAACATAAAACCAAAGCAGTACTACTACTTACAAATGTTTGTAAACCCTTTCCTCTTTTTCTTGACAAGCTTCTATTCTAAAGTTTCTTCAGAACTGTTTGTAAAGCTATAAGAAATAGAGTTTACCTAACATAAATTGCATGTGTCCCGTTTCTTCTTTTCACTAATACATCCAAACAGAACAGGGTAAAGCTGAAAAACAATCTTTTCCACACAAGAACAGCACTAAAAGTAATCCGTTGCACAATACGAAAGCATCTAATTCGTTTGAACTATGCGTGTATATAACATTGTATGCTAACTCTCACACTCCTTTCAGGCCAGCATACGTATACACGGAACCACTGCGATTTCTGAATTCATCGCTTGACATCTTTACAGCAAGCTACCCACACATCCTAAAATTTTAACCCTTAATCGTTCTACAAACCCACCATCAATATCTTTGCAAACTTTTTAACAGTTTATCCTTCCCGATTACACTTATTTGTTGTTGTTTTAGTAAAAGACAAGAAAGCATATCATGTCGCAAAATCTGGTTGCGATAATACGTAAGTACCAAAACCTGTTATCTGATAGCATTCTCTACTTGAGTGTATCTAAGAATAGTATCACCATCGCATATGCCAACATCAAATTTATTCAGAGCAATCTTCTAGCATAACCATTGTTTACCCTGATTTATTTAATTTTCTTCACTTTACTTATCCTGTGGTGCCTAACATCGTTGGTGTCCCTAAAATTCACAAAGATGTGAACAATTCTCCTTTACATCTCACGGCAAAAGCATTTGACAGGGTGAGCCATTAAGGCACTGTGAAAGATAGCAGAGGCAGGTGGGATTGGGGAAGAAGTAGTGAAAGTAATTAAGAAATTATGAAAAATCCTAACTGAAAGCTATGGTAGTGAGCCACTGGCTCTTTTCTTTAACAGAAAGCTCTAGAATGATTTGGACAATTACCCTCATGTAGTTAAGTTCTCTTGGTATTTTCTACATTGTTTGTCTATTATTGTATATTCTGATTAAGTTATGTTAGTAGTAGGGACATTCAAATTTGTATGCAATTATTCCTCATATTACTGGAGTGGAATGGTTCATGGACATCTATGAAGTTCTGGACACCATCACTATTATACTTATTGAGACATTAATGGGTCTGACCCCTTTGTGTTCTTTTTAGGGTGAATATTTCTGTCAACACACCAGGATCACAATGTGAGCAGATTTAGCACCCATTTATGCTTATTTAGTTTTTGTTCATAAGGAAAAAGAATTTTGAATCATTGTATGTCCAATATTTCTTTGTAATTGAGATAACCAAAATTACTTTTTAATGCTGTAGTGGATGGGAGGAGAAATGGCGTAGGCATTATCCTGAAGGAAGAGTATGCTAAGAGTGTTTTGGAGGTGAAAAGAGTGTCAGATAGAGTGATGTTTATGAAGCTGGAAATTGATGGTGTAATGATGAATGTTAGTGCATATGCTCCACAAGTTGGGTGTGCGATGGATGAGAAAGAAAAATTTTGGAGTGAGTTGGATGAAGTGGTGATGACTGTACCCAAGGGTGAGAGACTGGTGATTGGAGCAGATTTCAATGGGCATGTTGGTGAAGGGAACAGAGGGGACGAGGAAGTGATGGGTAGGTATGGTGTTAAGCAAAGGAATGCAGAAGGTCAGATGGTAGTGGATTTTGCGAAAAGGATGGACATGGCTGTGATGAATACGTATTTTAACAAGAGGGAGGAGCATAGGTTGACATACAAGAGTGGAGGAAGATGCAAGCAGGTGGATTATATCTTATGTAGAAGGGCTAATCTGAAGGAGATTGGAGACTGTAAAGTGGTGGCAGGGGAAAGTGTAGTTAGGCAGCATAGGATGGTGGTTTGTAGGATGACATTGGTGATCAAGAAGAGGAGAATGAGTGTGAGGGCAGCACCAAGGATCAAATGGTGGAAATTGAAAAAGGATAATTGTGAGGTGATGTTCAGGGAAGAGTTAAGACAGGCACTCAGTGGCAGGAAGAGTTACTGAATAGCTGGGTAACTACAGCAGAGCTAGTAAGAGAGATGGCTAGAGGGGTGCTAGGTGTGACATCTGTAAAGAGGAAGGAGGACAAGGAGACCTGGTGGTGGAATGAAGAAGTACAGGAGAGTATACAGAGAAAGAGGTTGATGAAGAAGAAGTGGGATTGTCAAAGAGGTGAAGAAAGTAGACAAGAGTATAAGGAGATGAGGTGCATGGCAAAGAGAGAGGTGACTAAGGATAAGGCGTATGAAGAGTTGTATAAAACGTTGGACACTAAGGAGGGAGAAAAGCACCTGTACCGATTGGCTAGACAGAGGGACCGAGCTAGTAAAGATGTGCAGCAGGTAAGAGAGATAAAGGATAATGAGGGAAATGTACTCACAAGCGAGGAGAGTGTGTTGAGCAGATGGAAAGAGTACTTTGAGGGGTTGATGAATGAAGAGAATGAGAGGGAGAGCAGGTTGGATGATGTGCGGATAGTGAATCATGAACTGCACTGGATTAGCAAGGAGGAAGTAAGGATAGCTATGAAGAGGATGAAGAATGGAAAGGCTGTTGGTCCAGATGACATACCTGTGGAAGCATGGAGGTGTTTAGGTGAAATGGCAGTGGAGTTTTTAACTAGATTGTTTAATGAAATCTTGGAAAGTGAGAGGATGCCTGAGGAATGGAGAAAAAGTACTTTTAAGAATAAGGGTGATGTGCAGAGCTGGAGTAACTACAGAGGGATTAAACTGATAAGTCACAGCATGAAGTTATGGGAAAAAGTAGTGGAAGCTAGGTTAAGAAGGGAGGTGATGATTAGTGATCAGCAGTATGGTTTCATGCCAGGAAAGAGCACTACAGATGTGATGTTTGCTCTGAGAGTGTTGATGGAGAAGTACAGAGAAGGTCAGAAGGAGTTGCATTATGTCTGTGGATTTAAAGAAAGCATATGACAGGGTGCCTAGAGAGGAGTTGTGGTATTGTATGAGGAAGTCAGGAGTGTCAGAGAAGTATTTAAGAGTGGTACAAGATATGTACGAGGGTAGTGTGACAGTGGTGAGGTCTGCCGTGGGAGTGACGGATGCGTTTAAGGTGGAGGTGGGATTACATCAAGGATCAGCTCTGAGCCCTTTCTTATTTGCAATGGTGATGGACAGGTTGACAGACGAGATCAGACAGGAGTCCCCGTGGACTATGATGTTTGCAGATGACATTGTGATCTGTAGTGAGAGTAGGGAACAGGTGGAGGAGACCCTGGAAAGGTGGAGATATGCTCTAGGGAGAAGAGGAATGAAGGTCAGCAGGACTAAGAATATATGTGTGTGTGAATGAGAGGAAGGATAGAGGAATGGTGAGGATGCAGGGAGTAGAGGTGGCGAAGGTGAATGAGTTTAAGTACTTGGGATCAACAGTTCAGAGAAATGGTGAGTGTGGAAGAGAGGTGAAGAAGAGAGTACAGGCAGGATGGATTGGGAGGAGAAGAGTGTCATGAGTAATTTGTGACAGACGAATACCAGTAAGAGTGAAAGGGAAGGTCTACAAGAGGGTAGTGAGATCAGCTATGTTATACGGGTTGGAGACAGTGGCATTGACAAAAAGGCAGGAGTCAGAGCTTGACGTGGCTGAGTTGAAGATGTTAAGATTTGCACTGGGTGTGACGGGGATGGTCAGGATTAGGAATAAGTATATTAGAGGGTTGACCCAGGTTGGAAGGTTTGGAGACAAAGCCAGAGAGGCAAGATTACATTGGTTTGGACATGTGCTGAGGAGGGTTGCAGAGTATATTGGGAAAAAGATGCTAAGGATGAAGCTAGCAGGTAACAGGAAAAGAGGAAGGCCTAAGATAAGGTTTATGGATGTGGTGAGAGAGGATATGCAAGTGGTTGGTGTGACAGAGCAAGATGCAGAGGACAGGAGGAAATGGAAACAGTTGATCTGCTGTGGCGACCCCTAACGGGAGCAGCCGAAAGAAGAAGTAGTAGTTAGCCACTTCACAAGAGTTGTATTGATTTTTTTTAGGCATTTAGAATAGACATCTGATCATTTTTAAGTTTTTTGTTATTGTTTGTAGGACAGTATTCATTACTTGATGTTTTGGTTTTTTAAAGACAAACATTGTCAATGTTTCCAGTCCATCTTATTTCATAAACCAGCTTTTTCCAGCATATAGTTGCCATTCCTCCCATCAAAAGAAAAGCAGGTTGTTGAAGCTAATTTCTTCTGTCAGGCTTTTTTTTTTTTAGTTGAATTGAACAGTTTAAAATCAATGGCTGTAAGCTAACATTCGATCAACTTACTGGTAGAGTTAGAGTTAAGATGTTTCTTCAGGCAACGCAAGTAAGTTTAAGCCGATTTTACGTAGCAAAGATGCGTATTTGCAGAAAACTAGAAGCAACAATTCTTATAACTATGATGCTTTTTGTTCAACCCACCTTCTTGCTAAAATTCAAAACCCAGGCCCAACCCTACCCCCATATTACAAACAGCCCGTAACACAAATAAATTTTAACTCCCAACAAATTTAAACTCGAGCTAAAGCACCATAACTGGAACATACTAAAAGTACTACCACTAGAAAACACCATAACCCATTTCAGTGACACTTTGCTAGAAATCCTAAATCTCCACGCTCCAGCTCGGACCACTAAACACAAATGAAAACAGCCCCCCTGGCTTACCAGAGAGACTGAAAGTAGAATATCAGAAAGGAACAAAGCCTGATATCACTGGAGAACCACAAAAAAACAGCAGCTAAGGAACAATTCCAAAAACGTAGAAATTAGACAAAAAGCAGTTCTCTTCAATAAAAATAATTATTTCCTCCAGCTACAAAACAACCCTAAGAAATTCTGGGCAGGAATAAACAAACTACTCCACCTTGGTAGACCCTCCACCCCACCTCCAAACTCCACCAGTGAAATCACAAATATACCAGACATGTTTAACAAATACTTCATAGTAACTGTTTCTAATCTTGTTCAAAAACAGCCCACATCCACCACCATTAATTACCCAGAACCCGTAGATAGACCCAAAACAATCATCCACTTTCAACCCATCCCTACCAACTATGTCAAAAGGTTGCTATCCAAACTTAAATCTACTACACTAACAGCTGATGGGATACTTGCTGAATACCTTCAGTTGGTTGCCAATGAACTTGCTTTCCCTATGTCCATCCTTCTAAACAGATTTATCTCCGAAACCTCAATGCCACCCATCTGGAAGACCTCCTATATTATCCTCCTCCATAAAAGTAGTACTTCCACCGACCTCACCAACTGTTGCCCCATAGCCATCCTGCCCTCCACTAGCTAAAATACTTGAGAAATGTATACACCACCAACTTATGCCATACCTGCTTAACAACCAGTTTATCTCTCCTACTAAACATGGATTTCGGCCTTCTAATAGCATAACCACTGCCCCACTTTCTTTCACAAACCTCATCAACCAAATCAAACACACAGGCAATCTAACTTCTGCCATATTCTTGGATCTATCAGAGGCCTTTGATTTGGTCAACCATCTTAAACTAGTACAAGCCCTTACTGACCTTGGACTTAGTTCTGAAGCCAAGCTCATGCTTGGTTACTATCTACAAGGAAGACAACAAGCAGTTTGGTGGGATAACAACCTATCCACACTGCTACCCATCACCACAGAAGTCCCATGAGGTTCCATTTTAGATTTCCTCCTATTCTCCATTTTCACCAATAACCTCCACAGCATCTGTCAAGATGCAACGTTATACAATATGCTGATGACTTAGCACTTGTCTGTTCAGCCAGTAATCATCAGAAACTCCTCTGTATAAACCAAAAAGCCTTCCATACCACTGAAAACTGTTTTTTTAAACTAATACTAAATCTCAAAAAAAAAAAAAAAACTGTTGCTATTTACACCTAACAAATCTACCACAGTACCAAGCCCATTTAATATTGTGTCCAGGGTGGGACTGTCATCTCCCTCTGACACACTCATTAAATTGCTAGGAGTGACCATTGATAATAACCTCAAATTTGATGAGTATCTAAATCAAACCATTAAAAATATCCACAAAAAACTGGGCAGTCTGTATAAAAATAAACCTTTTCCAACACAACCTGCTAGAATAACAATTGCTCAGATTCACCTTCTTTCCACACAGTTTTATGCCTCACCCATTCTCACCAACTTACCCAAAACTGAAAATACCAGTGTCCCCTACCGAACCCACCACTGCCATTCCCTAAAACAACTTGGCTGACTTGAATTCCATAATATCCTAAACTGTCAACTTTCCTTTGCCCACAGTCTCCTACTGCTCCCAGACACAACTCCAGCTTTAGCCAATCCACTAGAACCACAAGCTAAAGCTAGACAACTTCACTCTAGCAACAAAAAATTAATCAAGGTCACCAAGACCAACAGCACATTGGGGGACTTTCTCTTCCCTAACTACACCGTCAAAATTTGGAGTACCCTGCCTACTGCTATTACCTCAGCAGGCTCAAAGGTTACATTTAAAAGACTCCTGAAAGAACATCTAAAGCACACATAGATATGCACATGTTCCCTACCTGCAGATGTCTCTACCTTGGATGGGTCCAGAGCCGCTGAGCAGGCACTGGCTTCTGAAGAAGTACTTTGCACTACCAATTCTCGACACAGACCGACGACTTCTTTCGCGTCTACGGTTCTTTAGAAAACAACTGAGTTTCTAAGGCCCAGAGTATGAACCACACCCAAAAAATCAATGACCCAAGCTCAGGCCCCTGCTTCCTTGCCTCAGTCTCAAAAGCGTAAAATGGCAGAAGACCTTATAATGCTCATCAGGGGAAGCCAGGCTACCCCTTCCAAAAGAAAAAGAGACCTGTCCCCAGTAGTTTTATCTTAACAGGAGTCCAATGACTCTGATGCATCTGAATATGAAGATATGCAACCCCTCTCTGCTTATGAGGATTCTTATGCAGAGGAATCCATCCCGTCAGCGTCTCCACCCGAGGACTTTTCCTTTGGGGAAACCCTACATACTTTAAGGGAGCATTTCTAATGAGAATGTCAGGACTATCCTCAGTCAAAAAAGTGACTCTGGGAATTCTTAGATCTTCCACAGCACAGACCTCTGGCCATTCCTTCTGTCCTGGATGTTGTGGATAATGTTTTTATGGAATCCAGTCTGACCCTTGACACCCTCCCTCCTGCCCCCAGGAAACCTAACAGGTACTATAGAGTCCCTGACTCCCACAAATTTCTTTTCAATAATCCTATTGCTGATCCCGAGGTCGTCTCTCAAGGACTTAAAGGAATTAAAGCAACTTCAGCTAAGAACCCCACCCCCTCAGATAGGGATTCCCAAGCATTAGACAGATGGGGTAAAAAAGTATACATCTCTGCTACTCTTGCCGTTAGAGCATTAAATTGTCAGTTCCATATGCTGAAATATCATCAACATACCATGGAACTCCGCAAACAAAAAATACCTTCTTTCCCTGCTTGTGCAGAAAATATAGAGTTACAAGAGTTAATGCATTCTGCAAGTCAAGTAACTAAGCACACCTTCTAATGTGGTTTTGACCCTAGAAGCATCTTGCAGGGAAGCAGTCACTGGTTCGGTACTTAGAAGACCTGTTTGGCTTAAGGAACAGAATAAAGTTTGGAATTCAATTTGCATTATATTCCTTGTCTCACCTGATTTGGAGCTGTGGTCTGTTGTGGTGTTGGAGGTTCACAACTTATTTGACACAAAGGTAGAAGAGGTCCTAAAAAAGATGGAAGAAAAAGCTAAATCTATGCAGACAGACTTCTTACAGGTCCAGCCAGCGAGGTTCAGTAAGCATTGTCCCTCCAAGCACAACTTTTTTCCTGCCCCCCCCCCCAGGTCAGCTCAGCCCAGACCCAGGGGAAGCAGGCCCCCCAGACAATAGCCCCAGGGAATGCAGAGATCTAAACAATGGAGTTCCTCCTCTTCAAAACCAGGGAGTGCTAAGCCACCCCCTTAAGGTAAGAGCTCACAATGACTTTACACTTCCATCCCCTCCCTCTGCCCACCTTCACTTGCCCCTATGAGGAAAACTGTCTTTCCACGCAAGTAACTGGGCCACCATCACCAACGACCACTGGGTCCTCAACATAGTGTCCCAGGGATATAAATTTTATTTTCACACACTGCCAACCCCAAAAGGGTTCCCAAATCTTCCCCCAAACCAGTGGGCAGAAGCCAAAAAGCAAGTCCTTTCCCTGCTCTCTATGAGGGCAATAGAGCATGTTCCTGCAGAACAGATAGGCCAAGGTTTCTACTTCAGACTCTTCCTGGTACCCAGAAAAGAGGGCACATGATGCCCCATCCTCGACATATCCATTATAAACACCTTTCAGGTGATGCCAAAATTCAAAATGCTCACCCTCCAGCAGCTTCTTCCTATGCTTTCCAAGGATGCTTGGTTCGCCACCCTAGACCTAAATGAGGCCTACCTACACATCCTAATCGGGGAATCATGCAGGAAATACCTATGTTTCAGAGCAGGATCACTGCACTTTCAGTTCCCTGCGCTTCCCTATGGATTATCCACTGCTCCCAGAGTTTTCACAAAATGTCAGGCTCCTAAAATTGCTTTTTGCAGACAAATAAATATTCAAATTTACCCATACTTAGATGACTGCCTGATTCAGTCAGTCAGTCAGTCAGGAAAAGCTGCTAAAGCACCTGACCTTTGTAAAGGACCTACTGACCTCCCTGGGGTATACTATCAACGAAAAGAAATCAAAACTAGTACCCACACAAAAAAATGTATTACTGGGAGCAAGCCTGGACACAGCACCCCAGATGGCATTCCTTACACCAGAAAAACAAACCTACCTGACAACCTACTTCTCTCAACTAGCCACCAGGACCCAGTTATCCGCAAGGAAAATCCTACAAGCTCTAGGGTTCATGGCTTCTTGCATTCTACTCATTCCATGTATTAGACTGCATATGAGGAAACTGCAATGGTACCTAAAAAGCCTTTGGTGTCAGCACTCTCAAGACCTGGAAACTTTTATACCAATGATACTTTGTCTAGGAAAGATTTTCTTTGGTGGGCAGCAGCATACTACCACAACAAAAGGGACTTCCCTTCTCACTACCCCACGCCGCCCAGACCCTCACCACAGATGCATTAGACTATTCCTGGGGTGCACACCTGGACAGCAGGTGCATTCAGGGCCAATAGAGCCCAAATCAAATACATGTGCACATCAAACAAAAAGAGTTGTTAGCTGTTCAGCATGCCCTGACAGCTTTCAGACCCCTACTCTCACTGAGGCCTCTACTGATCAAAACAGACAACACCATGGTGATGTGGTACATCAACAAGCAGGGAGGGACTCGCTCTTATCCTCTGTGCAGGCTCGCCAAGACCCTTTGGCACACGGCCTCAGCCATGCAGCTACACCTGTTAGCACAATTCCTGCCAGGCTCTCTCAGCTCTCTGGCAGCAGCCTAAACAGAAACCTGCTAGACCCACACAAGTGGCAGGTAGACCAAAGAACCTTCACCCTTGTAACCCAGAAATGGGGCACGCCAAAGGTAGTACTCTTCGATTCCCACTCCAGTCATCAGCTTGGCAAATTCTGCACCACGGAACCTCACAGCAAGGCCTGGAAAGTTGATGATCTATCCTTTCAGTGAGTAAACCTCTTGGTCTCTGCATTTCCCCCACTACCACTCATTTCAAGGGTACTGCTCAAAATAAGGGAGGAAAAACCGAGGACAATCCTGATTGCCCCAGACTGGCCACAGCAGCACAAGGTACCCACTGCTGCGCAGCCTGTCGCCCCTGCCACCATGGCACCTACCCTAGATCCCAACATTCCTGACCCAGAGGAATGGAGAATTCATGCATCCCCAATTGCAGACCCTCAATCTGGCAGCCTGGCTTATTCCCTGACCTCTTTTCAAGCTGCCAGTCTAAGCAAACAAGTCCTAGATGATGATCTTCATGTTTCACTGTTGCAATCATCACACTTTGGTTATTTGCCTGCAGGTAGCCCTCAGTCAGCCCGAATACCAGAGTCTTGGGATTTCTGCGACGGATGCTGTCACCTCTTCCATGACGTCAGGTTGTCAGGGGTATAAAACATGTAGGCGATGCCATTACATCAGTCTTTCTTGCCGCGCGGGAGCCTGAAGCAGAGTTCGCAAGTGCCGGTCAGCCGCTTCCTGAAATTTTTGTTTTTCAAGTTTCAAACCTGAAGTCTTCTAAAGCTAAGTACTCCATTGGGGTCTTCTAAAGCTAAGTACTCCATTGGGGATCCTTTTTTCTTTCTCTAACTGATGTCAGGAAAAGTTAACAATTGTCTTGCGTGTGGAAAGCAAATACCTCACAGAGATTTTCATTCTTACTGTGTCACCTGTTTAGACCCAGACCACAACATCCCTCGCTGTCAGTTTTGTGCCTTGTTTAATGCCCGAAGCATTCGTCATCGGGCTATCTTTGTCACTAAATTCTTTCGCTCTCATTCTCCGTATTCCAAAATGGCTTTGATAAGCCATCTGACTACTGATCTTCCGAAAAAATGTAAAGATAGACAGAGACAGACCGCATAGGTCCAAAACTGCTGACGACGCTTCTGTTAAGCTAGTCACCATTCCACCGGTACTCAGTGAGGCACCTTTGCAGCCCCTGATGCCAGCTTCTACAGATTCGCAGGCCTCTGCTGAGACCCATTTGGAGTCCGGTATGCCGCGAGATGATGCTTCGACTATGGAATCTACGGATGTCTCTACCTTGGATGGGTCCAGAGTTGCTGTGCAGGCACCGGCTTCTGAGGGTGTATTCCGACCTACCGATGTTCGTATTAAACCGACAACTTTGTTTTTAGCTAAAACTACTGAGTTTCTCAGGCCCAAAGTTCGTACTATGCCTAGAAAACCGACGACTAAAGCGCATGCTCAAGCACCCATGCCACAAAAACAAATGCTTAGAATGGTTGAAGACCTTATTACTCTAATTAGGGGAAGCCAGCCTTCCCCTGCTAAAAGACAAAGAATTGAGTTTCCTTCTGATTTTACAGACCAGGAGTCTGGTGACTCTGACGCTTCTTATTACCAGGACATACCCTTATCAACCTGTGAGGATTCAGATGCAGAGGAATCCATTCCCTCTGCCTCCCCTCCTGAGGATTTTTCTTTTTGCAAAACCTTGCATACTTTAAGAGAGCATTTCTGCTGGGAATGCCAGTCTCAGGGTATGCACAGATCTAAACAATGGAGTGCTCCCACCTCTAAAACAGGGAGTGGTAAGCCACCCCTTATGGAAAAAGTTCATGATGACTTGCCAATTATCCTTCCCAGCCATGCCCAATCACTTGCGCCCCTAGGAGGAAAACTTGTCCTCCATGCAAAAAACTGGATGTCTATTACTCAGGACCAATGGGTCCTAAACATTGCATTCCAGGGATACAGATTCTACTTCCATTCACTGCCAACCCCCAGTGGGTTGCCAAACCTTCCTCCAAACCAGTGGGCAGGGGCTCAAAAGCAAGTACTTTCCCTTCTCAATATCAAGGCTATTCAATCTGTGCCAGTAGAACAAAGGGGACAGGGTTACTACTCCAGACTGTTCTTGGTGCCCAGAAAAAGGACTCTTGACGCCCTATCCTGGATCTATCCATTCTCAACACCTTTCTGGTGGTCCCAAAATTCAAAATCCTTACACTGCAGCAGCTTCTCCTAATGCTAGCCAAGGATGCCTGGATGTTCGTCGTTTTTCACTGTTGCAGTCATCACATTTGGGTTATCTGGGTTATCTGCCTGAATGTAGCTTTCAGCCAGTCTGAATACCAGAGTCTTTGGATTTCTGCGTTGGATGCTGTCTCTTCTTCCTTGACGTCAGGTCGTCAGGGGTATAAAACATAAGGGAGTCTTGCAGGAAATATCTATGTTTCAGGGCAGGTTCTATGCATTATCAGTTCTCTGCACTTCCCTTTGGCTTATCTACTGCGCCCAAAGTATTGACAAAGTGCCTGGCTCCAGCCATTGCATACTGCAGGTAGAGAAATATTCAAATTTACCCATACTTGGACGATTGTCTGATTCAGGCTGACAGTCAGGAATTGCTACTTCAGCACCTGGCATTTGTAAAAAGACTCCTAACTTCACTGGGGTACACCATCAGCAAAAATAAATCTCAACTGGCGCCCAGTCAAAAAATTTTATTCCTGGGAGCAAGATTGAACACAGCTTCCCAGATGGCATTCCTCACTCCAGCAAAGCAGGTCTATTTGACAAACTACTTCATACTAATGGCCACCAAAACCCAGCTATCTGCAAGGAAAATACTGCAAGTCCTAGGGTTCATGGCCTCATGCATTCTGGTAATTCCATATGCAAGACTGCTTATGAGTAAACTTCAGAGGTACTTAAAAAGTCTCTGGTGTCAACATTCTCAGGACCTAGAAACAGTGATTCCTAGCATACCTTGTCTAAGGGCAGAGTTCCTTTAGTGGGCAGAAGCATGCAACCACAACAAGGGACTGCCTTTCACTCAACCCCTCGCCTCCAAAACCCTGACAACAGACGCATCAGACTATGCATGGGGAGCTCACATGGCAGGCAAATGCATTCAAGGCAAATGGAGCCCAGGACAAAGTCTGCTACATATCAATCAAAAAGAGATGCTAGCTGTACAGAATGCTCTGACAGCCTTCAAACACCTAATCCTTCCAGGACAGCTCCTGATAAAGATAGACAACACCACAGTTATGTGGTACATAAACAAGCAGGGGGGAACCCTTTCTTACCCACTCTGCAGGTTAGCCATGGACTTATGGAACACAGCCTTGAGCAACCAAGTGCACCTACAAGCTCAATTCCTGCTAGGCAAACAAAATTCACTGGCAGATGACTTGAGCAGAAATCTACTGGACCCACATAAGTGGAAATTGGAGCCCAACTCATTCAAACTTCTAATCCAGAGGTGGGGGACACTGGAGGTGGACCTCTTTGCCTCCCCCGAGAATCACCAATTGAGCAAATTCTGCACCAGGAACCCTCACAGCAGGGCTTGGAAGGTGGATGTCCTACCCTTTGCATGGGAAAACCTCTCAATTTATGCTTTTCACTCTCTGCCCCTCCCTTCAAAAGTGCTACTCAAAATCAAACAAGACAGGCCAAGGACAATCCTTATTGCCCCAGACTGGCCACGCCAGCACTGGTACCCACTCCTACGCAGTCTGACAGCAGTGCCACCCTGGCATCTACAGTTCACACCTTCCCTGCTGCTTTAGCAGGAGGGACAGATTTTGCATCCACAGTTGCAAACCCTGAACCTTGCAGCCTGGCTTATCCCCTGAATACACCACCAGCAAACCTCAGCAAGCAGGTGCAGGACATCATCCTTGAGGCCAGAAGTCCTAGTACTAGGAAATCCTTTGCTGAAAAGTGGAAAATGTATTGTTCGTGGAATCAGTCTCAAGGAAAGGACACAGCTGTGCCCTCCTTACCTCAAATCCTTGATTTACCTTGCAGAGCTGCTCCACAGAGGCCTATCTTTCTCCTCCATTAAGATTCATGCCTCTGCCATCTCAGCTCATTATAATACTGAGCCCACCTCTCTTTTCTCACCCTCTCATCAAACAGTTCCTGAGAGGGGCTAACAATTTAAGGTCCCCTAGGAGAGCTCCCACCCCTGCCTGGGACCTTAACTTTGTACTAGAAAAGCTCATCTTCCCCCCTTTTGAACCTGCTGCTTCAGCAGAGTTAAAATTCCTCTCTTGGAAAACATCCTTGCTTCTAGCCATTACTTCAGCAAGAAGAGTGTCTGAGTTACAGGCACTAATGGCTGTGGAACCCTTCATTATTTTCCATTGCTGACAGGATTTCCCTCAGGACTAACCCATCCTTTATGCCTAAGGTGGTGTCCAGTGTGGCTCTAAACCAATCCATGCATTTGCCAACCTTCTTCCCTAATCCTCAGAATAAAGGAGAAAGGATCCTGTACTCCTTGGACGTACACAGACAGCTCAGGTTCTACCTTGACAGGACTAAACCTTTCAGAAAATCTGACAAGCTGCTAGTCAGCTTTGCTACAGGGGCAGAGGGCAAGGCCATTTCAAAACAAACCATTTCCAAATGGATAGCACACTGCATCCATTTACACTGCAAGCACCATGGAAAACCTACCCCACAGGGGATCAGAACACATTCCACTAGGGCTACTTCCACCTCTACAGCATTTCTCAGAGGAGTCCCTACCAGGGACATCCTGGAAGCTGCAAACTGGAGTTCTGTACACACCTTCACCAAACATTACCACCTACCTATTTTTTCTAAATCCAGAGTTGGATTTGCTACAGCAGTCTTTCAAGACCTGCTAGCCAGCCCTAACACTTCTTGACTGCCTCCATCCTTAATCAGCTTTGGGAATCTACCCAAATGTGATGACTGCAACAGTGAAATACGAAGAGCGTAGTGTAGTTATGTACACTTACCGTAAATATAGATGTTCGAGTGTATTCACTGTTGCAGTCCTGGTTTCTCTCCCTCCAGCCCCCTGGTATTCTCTGTCCTTTCTACCTATCCTCTTTATGGCCATTTTTTATGGCAGTAGTATTTACTTTTTACTGGGAGTGTTCCACACCACATAATAGCTTCCTATTTTGGGGGCTCCTGACATTTGGGGCAAGAAAAACTGATGTAATGGCATCTGCTGCATGTTTTATACCCCTGACGTCATGGAAGAGGCAAAAGCATCCGACACAGAAGTCCCAAGACTCTGGTATTCGGGCTGACTGAGGGCTACCTGCAGGCAGATAACCCAAGTGTGATGACTGCAACAGTGAATACACTCAAACATCTACATTTATGGTAAGTGTACACAACTGTACTGTACTTTGTTTTGCCAGAGGGAAAGTCAAGAAACCCCAGAACCAAGAAAGCTATGCTGTTTTGGTTGTGTAATGTTTTCTTTGTTTGCTATGGAAGGGAAGCATTGCAATGGTTCTGGGATGTCTTTATCAGCCATAGCATTGTTGACGTTTTCTGCTAGTTTCAAAGGTTTCGGGCAAGGAAATCTGTGTTGCAGCAACCAGGACTTAACTGCATACCTGTACTGGACATTAGAATTTTGCAATCTATTCCATTCCCAGAGATGGATTTGGCAGAATATTTTCTGTAAGTTTTCTTGCAGAATTCTTCTGTTTTTTTTTTCCTTTCATTAAATGCTGGAGACATGAGAGTAGTGAAGATTTATTGTTAAAACTGCCTTAAACGATAGGTTGTTGGTAAGTTAGTAACGTAACTCATGATATGAGAGCATTTCTGTCAGGACATCTGCTGTCCCATCCTCCACCTCCCAAGGAGGATTGCATGCTGTCCTTGTTGGCCTACTTTAGTTTTTGTCTTTCCTTGGTTCCTTTCCGTCTGATGAAGAAGGTCTGATGGAGTATTGGCAGGGTCTCCCAAGGGGCATTTCCTGATTGTCAAAAAAATGTTCAGACTTGAAAGTTTTTTTATCACTACTGGTGAAAATATGTTCAGATGCATAATATTAACTTTTGCCTTAAATACCGATGAGAATATGGAGTTGTGCTGTGATCCTTGAAGCTGTTTGCTCTTTGCTTTCATTTCTGTTGAGAATTCAAGCCTAAAACTTTGAATGTCAGCAAGAACTAATTCTGGAGACCTGTTCTTTCTCTAGCTACGTATTGCTTGGACATCTTTGTTTTCCTGTTTTAATTGCATGTTTTATTTTAAAGGCTGTAAGCATTTTCTGTAAATCAGTATTTATAGTATGGCATTGAATGCACAATCTGTGTATATCTACCCAAGGATTGCTGTTTAGTGCGACAAGGGCAAATCTTGACTAACAAAAATAGAGCTTTCCCCACCATGGGTAAAAAAAATATATATGAATTAACTGGATCATACAGTGGAATAAAGAAATCTCTTGTCTTTTTAAAGTAATGCCATTGTACAGTACAGGCTTCGTTTTCATTGTGTTTTTGCACTTTTGTGAGTCACTGAGGACAGAACAGAAGTGAACTGCACACTGCTGATAAAATTCATATGCAATCTGTATATGCAAGCCTTAAACATAGCAGTGGATTTAGCAGTTCAGTAAGCTATTGCTATTAATTCTGCTATAAGCGTGGCAGATGGCATTGTATTCATTCAATGTTTTGGGAAGGAGGAAGTATTTGAGTGGCTATTCATTGAACTTCTTTCCCCTTGCTTGGCTGTTTTTTAATATGTGAATTCAGTCAACATTGTTTTCGCTGCTTAGCAGCAACAAACCATGGCAGTCTTAATTTTATTTAGTATCAGCAGTAATTTGTATTTCATTATGGCTGCCACGCTTAATTGTTTAGACTACCAGCTTTTACCTCCTGTGATCTGTTCATGTATTCCAGTCCAGCCAGAGGTCTTCTAGTGTTCATTTTTTGTATATGCATCTAAGAGTACCCCGAGTAGTTCAGATTTCCTCTACTCAGTGAATAATGTAATAGGTAGGCTTTCTGTTTATTTTCTAGCAGCCAGGCTGAAGGCACTATTGATCAGTTTTAAAAGCAGTCTTTCAAGGGTACTTTTCATAGATGTAAATTCTTATGGTACATTTCTTGAAGGTTAATCAAACAGATGCCTGTAGTCATAACTCAGTTTTGTGTTTTTTATTTTGATTTAGGCTAACAGAGACTTTGCAGCTGTATGACTCAACCCAAGAGGAACTTTCCCACTTAAGTGAAATTCTGACTGATGAACGGCTTAGGAGAGAGGTAGCTGAAGAAGCACTGGTACTAGCTGAACAGGAAATCAAACGGTGTGTATTACTATCACATGGAAGTGCCAATTACCTTATTTATTTGTATTTATTTATTTATATTTGTTGACCGGGAGTGTCTGACTGGACGTAGGTCCATTTTCAGTGGAGGCCCGGGGTGAAAAGCTCCACAGTTAAAATAAACAGACAGTAGTTACATTGGATTACATAGCGATTCACAATTTACATAGCAATTACTTACAACATATTTACAGATGAAGAACATAGTACATCAGTAGACAACTATAATCTTTATCTGTGAAGTACATAACAGACATTAACAAATGTTAAAATAAGAAGTTCCTGCTGTATAAGTACTAGGCTTATGAGCATCTGAGCTTGCTATAATCAAGGTAGTTAGTGGAGTGGAAAGAAAGGTAGTGGTTGGATGGGGTGGGTGATATTAGAGTGGGAGTTGCAAGGGCATAGCCAGCATGTTTTTAGGTGCACTTTTAGTAAAGTTTTGAAGTGGGTGCATGATGGTGCGGAGGTAATTGTGGGTGGGAGGGAGTTCCATAATTTGGCTATGGTGCAAGAGAATAGTGCTTCACCAGCAGAGTTATTGGCTTTAGTGATCTGCAAGTGATTTTTGTTGCTGGATCTTAGTGGTCTGGTGGTGCGATAGGGTTGGAGTAGATTCTGGAGGGATGGGACATTTAGTGGATGGTTTACTAGTTTGTGGGTGAGTGAGAGTTGATACCATTGAAGGAGGTGAGGGAGTTCAAGCCAGCCCAGTTCATCAAGTGAGAGACAGTGGTGACTATGGTAGGATGCCCCTGTGGCGAATTTGGCAATTTTGTTGTAGCAGGTCTCTAGCTTGTTTAGATCGCATTGCCTTAGGTTGATATATATTGGAGAGGCATAAAGTAGGGTGGAGATAAGGTGGGAATTTGCTATTGAAATCTTTGCTGCTTTGGTAAGAAGATGCTTATTTCTGTATAACGCTCCTAGTTTTTTGTGGACTTTTTTTTATGGTCATGGATATGTGAATGTCAAATTTTAGTTTGTCTATTCCACTCCTAGCAATTTGGTGTGTTCAGTTGGGTATATAGTGGTGTTGTCTTTTGCTGTGATGTTAAAGTGAGAGTTGTTTTGAGTATGTTTGGTGGGTTGGAAGATGAGTAGTTTAGTTTTGTTTGGGTTGAGTATTAATTGGGTATCAGATAACCAAGTTTCAACGGAGGAAAAGGCTTTTTGTGTGACTTTTTGCAGTTTGGGTAGGGACTGGACTGAGCAGGTGATGGTCGAGTCATCTGCGTATTGTATGAGTGTGCCATGTTTGGTGGCAGAGGCTAGATTGTTTGTGAAAACAGAGAAGAGTAGGGGTCCAAGGATGGATCCGTGGGGAACCCCTATGGAGACAGATAGTTGGGGAGATGTGTCATTCTGCCATACAATGGATTGTTGGCGGTCAGACAGGTAACTCTGAAATCAGTTGGTGACTGTGAGAAGGATAGGTTATTGAGGACAGAGATAAGTTGTTTGTGTGGGACCATGTCAAATGCTTTAGATAGGTCTAGGAAAGTAGCAGAGGAGAGATAGCCATTGTTTTTATGCTGAAGGATAGTGTTAGTAAAGGAGAGTAAGGCAGTGGTGGTGCTATGGTTTGGTCAGAAACCATGCTGAGTATTGGAAAGGAAATTGTTAGTAAGGAGGTAGTCCGAGACCTTTGAGTGTATGCATCTGTCTAGTATTTTGGAGAGTGGAGAGAGAATAGCTATGGGGCGGTAATTGGTTAGTTCTGTGGAGGGTCCGCCTTTGTGGAGGGGAATTATATGTGATACTTTCCACAGTGTGGGAACATAACTTTCTGACAGAGATCGGTTAATCAAGATGGATACTGGGTAGGCCAGAGCATCAGCTGCGATTTGTAGGTATTCACTTGGGAGGTTGTCTTCTGCTAATTTGGTGGGTTTAAGTTTAGTTAAGAGTTTTTTTATGTTGGAGGTAGGTACAGGAGAAAAAGAAGGCAGTGGGGAGATTAGTAGTTGAAGGTGTGGGTTGGAGGGGAGGGGGGGGTTGTGTTGTTTAGCTAGTGATAGTATGGTTTGTGTGAAGTGTGTGTTGAATGAGGTAGCAATATTTTCTAAGGAGTGAGGGATGTTAGGAGGAGGGGTACTGACTTTACCTGGGTGGAGGATGGAGTTTATGGAGGACCAGAATTGTTTGGGGCTGTGTTCGGAGGAGTCTAGGGCAGACTGGTAGTATTGGAATTTGTCCTGTTTTATTAGCTTTCTGACTCTATTGTGTAGTTCTAGGAATTTCTGTATAGTTGAGGGGGTCTTGGTTTTGCGCCAGTGCTCCCAGGCTTTATCCCTGTTTTTCATTTCTGACTTAGTGGATGTTCATCATGTTACCCTGCTGCAGTCATCACACTTGGGTTATCCTGTTGTCAGGCGGTCCCGCAGTTGGCCGGAATTCCAAAGTCTTGGTCCGGCGTCGGTTGCTGTCGCTTCTTCCCTGACGTCCGTGCGCCAGGGGTATATATAATGCATCCAACGCCATTTTCTTCAGTCTTTTTTGCCGCACGGTGCCCGAAGCAGAAGCAGTTTGCAAGTGCCGGTCGGCCGACTCCTGAGATTTTCGAAGTCGAATTTCAGATCCGAAGTCTTCAATAAAGCTAAGTACCCCATTGGGGAAACTTTTCTTGCCTCAGACCAATGTCAGAAAAAGTTAACAATTGTACTTCTTGTGGGAAGCAAATACCTCATAAGAATTTTCATTCTTACTGCATACCTTGCCTAGGCCCAGACCACGACGTCACTGGTTGTCGTTTTTGTGCTAGGTTTAATAAGCGTACTATTAAAAGACGCTTTGATTTCGCACGACACTACTTCGGTAGAAAATTTAACTACACAATGCCGTTGGAGCAACCGACTACCAGCGTGCACAAAAAAACGCAAGGATAAGGACAGGCAGACTAGACCCAAGCCAGACTCCGAGGCCTCGGCTGGACCGGTCTCCGGTTCACCAGTCTTCAGTGAGGCTCCAACGCAGCTCCTGACTACCGAAGATTTGGAACCCGAGACTGCTTTGAAGCCTTTGGCGGAGAGTGCTAGGCCAATGCAGCCATTTTGTTTAGCCCCTACCAACGACACTGCAGAAAGAGATGTTGGTGCTGCAGAAACACATTCGGTTTCTGAAGGCATCTTCAGACTGATGATGCTCACCATAAAAACGTATCCTAAGCTTAAGACTCCTATTAAACCAAAAAAGACTGCACTTCAGTCTCCAGTTCAAGGCCCCATGCCTAAGAAACAGATGCTTAAAATGGCTGAGGATTTGATCTCTTTAATCATGGGTTCCCAACCCCCACCCAACAAAAGGCCTAGACAAGAGGAAGGTTATGCCTCCTCTGATAAAGTGTCTATTTCCTCAGGCTCTTCTGAGGACCAAGATTACTCCTTCTCCCCTTATGAAGATTCTGATGCTGAGGATTCTATTCCGTCAGCTTCTCCTCCTGAAGACTACTCTTATGGGGAAACTTTACACACTATGAGGGAACATTTTCACTGGGAAGGTCAGGACTACTCTGACTCTAAGAAAAGGCTCAGAGAGTTTCTATTACTCCCCCAGCACAGACCACTCGCCATCCCCTCAGTTTTAGACATTGTGGATGATGTTTACTTAGAATCTATTTTCAACCCAGATTCTCTGCCTCCTGCTCCAGCCAAACCTGACAGATACTATAGAGTGCCTGATTCCCACAAATTCCTTTATAAAAGCCCTGTTGCTGATCCAGAGACTATCTCCCAGGGTCCCAAAGGGGCTAAGGCTTCTATGGCAAAAAATCCTGTACCCTCTGAAAGGGACTCCAGAGCACTAGACAGGTGGGGGAAAAAGGTTTACACCTCAGCCACTTTAGCTATGAGAGCACTAAATTGCCAATTTCACATGCTAAAATATCAGCAATTTCTAATGTCTCAGTTGAAACAAAAAATGAGCACACTCCCTCAACAGTCTGAATTGAAAGAAATGCAGGATCTGTTGCATGCAACTGAACAGGTGGGCAAACATACTTTACAATGTGGATTTGATTCTTTGGAGGCTTCCTGCGGAGCAGCTGTCACTGGGTCTGTTATACGTAGGCATGCTTGGTTCAAGGAACAAACTCTGCCTGATCATGTTAAAGCAAAGCTTCTAGATGCCCCCTTACAGCAGGATGTTCTTTTTGGAGTTAAAGCAGAAGAAGTCTTAAAGAAAATGGAGGATAAGGCAAAATCTATGCAGACAGTCAAAGATTTTGTACAGGTACAGCCCCCTTGCTTCAGCAGAAATTGGCCAACAAAAAATTGGTCCTTTCCAGCTACTGACAGACTACAGAGGGGTAAATACAGAAGTCCAAGAGGCAGAGGACAACCACAAGCCCAATACAAACCTCGACAATGGGGCACTGCAACACAGAAGGGAGGAGAAGACAGGTCCCAAACTACCAGAAGGCAAACTCAATAACTTGCACCTCATCTGGCCAAGCAACACTCTCTTGGCAGCCCCCTTGGGAGGAAAACTCGCACTTTTTTCAGACAACTGGCACATTGTCACAAAGGACAAATGGGTCCTAGACATAATTTCACGAGGATACAGATTCCATTTTCACACCTTGCCAATGAAAAGAGGAATGCCAAACCTGCCACAATCAATGGGCAGAGGCACAAAAAGAAATTACAGCTCTCATGGACATGAGAGCCATTCAACTGGTACCTACTCGAGAGCAAGGTCAAGGATTTTACTCAAGACTCTTTCTAGTCCCCAGAAAGGACAATGCCTGGAGACCGATTCTGGACCTTTCAATTCTAAACACCTTCTTACAAGTACCCAAATTCAAGATGCTAACACTACAGCAGCTTCTTCCCATGTTGGGCAAGAAAGCATGACTAGTAACATTGGACCTCAAGGAGGCATACCTGCATGTCCCTATCAGACAAAGTTGCAGAAGATACCTCCGTTTCATTGCAGGTTCAACCCATTACCAATTCTCTGCACTGCCCTTTGGCTTATCTACTGCGCCCAGGGTCTTCACAAAATGCCTGGCACCAGTAATTGCATACTGCAGACAAAGAGGGATTCAAATATACCCATACCTGGACGACTGCCTCATCCAAGCAGAAAGCAAGGACATTCTCTTACAACGTCTGGCTTTTGTAAAACATCTTCTAAGTTGCCTGGGGTACACAGTAAACGGAAAGAAATCAAAACTAGTACCCTCACAAAATATGACATTCCTGGGTGCCAGCTTGAATACAACGGCCCAGAAGGCTAATCTGACGCCAGACAAACAACTACAACTGACTCAATATTTCAAAACAATGGCAACAAAGACCCAACTACCTGCAAGAAAAATTCTGCAGGCCTTGGCCTTTATGGCATCTTGCATACTACTAATACCATTTGCAAAGCTGCATATGAGGAAATTACAGTGGTACCTAAAAAGCGTATGGTCTCAACACAGCCACAGCTTTGGACACAATGATCTCTCTCATTCCCTGCCTACAACAGGAGTTTCTATGGTGGTCTCAGACATGTCACCTCAACAAGGGTCAGCCTTTCACCTTGCCCCCAGCCAGGCAAGCTATGACAACAGATGCATCGGACTACGCCTGGGGGGCACACATGGCAGGACAGTGCGTTCAAGGCGTATGGACTGCAGATCAAAGGAATCTGCACATCAATCAAAAAGAGATGCTAGCTGTACAGAATGCTCTGACAGCCTTCAAGAACCTATTACATCCAGGACAACTTACAATAAGGATGGACAACACCACAGTAATGTGGTACATAAACAAACAAGGGGGTACACACTCCTGCCCTCTATGCAGGCAAGCAGTGACCTTGTGGAACACAGCTCTGGCTTACCAAGTTCAGTTACAAGCTCAATTCCTGCCAGGAAAAAAGAACACATTGGCAGACAACCTCAGCAGAAACATCATGGATCCCCACGAGTGGAAACTGGATCCACAAGTATTTGTAATGATAACTCAAAAATGGGGCCTTCCAGACATAGACCTGTTTGCCAGTCTTCAAAACTATCAGCTAACAAAATTTTGTACAAGGACACTTCACCATCAAGCTTGGAAAGTGGACGCACTCTCATTCAGTTGGAAAAACCTGAAAGTATATGCCTTCCCTCCATTGCCTCTCCTCACAAAGGTGCTTCTGAAAGTTAGAAAGGAGAGACCACGACTGATACTCATAGCCCCAGACTGGCCACGCCAGCACTGGTACCCACTATTGAAGAATATGACCCAGGGGCCCACCTTGGATTTTACCACAAATTGCCCATTTGCTCTCACAGCAAAACAATCAGATTCTTCACAGCCAGCTCAAAACCTTAAATCTGGCTGCATAGCAAATCACCTAAGCATCCAGCCAGCTCCTCTTTCCCAAGCAGTTATGGATGTTTTCTGGAAGCTAGGAGGCTCAGCACCAGGAAGGCATACTCGGACAAATGGAAAAGGTTTTGCGCCTGGAACCAAGCTAAAGGCCAAAACACACTTCAACCTCACATGCCACAGATTCTACAGTATTTAACTGAGATGTTGCACAAAGGACTTTCTTTTTCTTCCATTAAAATCCATGCATCAGCTATTTCAGCCCACTGCAACACGGATCCACCCTTATTTTCACATCCACTTCTAAGGCAGTTCCTTAGAGGGGCAAAAAACATTAGGCCCCCCAGGAGAGCACCTACACCAACATGGAACCTCAATTTTGTTCTGGAAAAACTTACGTTACCTCCCTTTGAACCAGCTTTCTCTGCAGATCTACAGTTTCTATCATGGAAAACTGCCCTGCTGCTAGCAATAACTTCAGCTAGAAGAGTCTCAGCGCTGCAGGCAGTAATGGCAGTGGAACCTTTCCTCATTTTCCATCAAGACAGAGTTTCTCTACGAACTAATCCTTCCTTCATGCCTAAGGTGGTTTCCAGTGTGGCTTTAAATCAACCATCCACTTACCCACCTTCTTCCCAAATCCACAGAACAAAGGAGTAAGACTCCTGCATTCCTTGGACATTCACAGGCAACTTTGTTACTACTTGGATAAAACTAAGGTTTTCAGAAAATCTGACCAGCTCTTTGTATCCTATGCTACAGCTTCACAAGAGAAGGCTATATCAAAACAAACCATTTCCAAATGGATAGGACATTGCATTCGTTTTTGCTATACCCATCATGGAAAACCAGTTCCTGCTACCATTAGGCCCCACTCTACAGGCCAACAGCTACATCTACAGCCTTCCTCAGGGGGGTTCCAACCAAGGAGATTTTGGAAGCTGCAACTTGGAGTTCAGTACACACCTTTACCAAACACTATCACTTACCACTTTACTCTAAGACTAGAGCTGGCTTCGCCACTGCAGTTCTGCAGGGCCTTCTAGCCTCCTCTAACCCTCTATGACTCCTCCACCCATCCTTAGCTTTGGGATTCTACCCAAGTGTGATGACTGCAGCAGGGTAACACGATGAACATAGTACAGTTTTGTACCTACCATAAATGTAGATGTTAGACTGTACACCCTGCTGCAGTCCAGGTTACCCTCCCTCCATCCCCTCTGGTCTAACTGGCTAAATCTCTACAATACCTTCCTGATGTATTTGCTTATAGCTGGAGGGATTTTGTGTCTGTGCAAAAATTTCTTAAATTGGTACTAATTACTGACCACCTTTTTGGGGGCACCTGACATCCGGGGCAAGAAAAACTGAAGAAAATGGCGTCGGATGCATTATATATACCCCTGGCGCACTGACGTCAGGGAAGAAGCGACAGTAACCGACGCCGGACCAAGACTTTGGAATTCCAGCCGACTGCGGGACCACCTGACGACAGGATAACCCAAGTGTTATGACTGCAGCAGGATGTGCACTCGAGCATCTACATTTATGGTAGGTACAAAACTGTACTTTTTCTGTAGCCACAGGGAGGGTTGTGCTTTGATTCTGGAAAGTCTTATGGGGGCATGGTAATTAAGGATGCTCGGGAAGGTAGTATTAAAAAATTCAACTGCATCATCAAGACTGAGGTACTTTAGAGGATGCCAGTTACATTCTTTGAGGGATGTGATGAATGTGAGTGGGTTAAAGTTAATTTTTTTACGTATCTGATGGTAGACAGGTTTAGCTTGGTATAGGTATTTTTTCAGTAGGAATGTTGGGGAGTGATCACTGAGGCTATCTGATAAGCAGCCTGTTATATATGACTGGGGGCTCTTACTGACTAGTATCCAATCCAGGGTAGTGTGCTTGCTGGAGTTTTTATTTATCCTGGTTGGCGACTGGACTAGTCGGATGAAGCCATGAAGGTTTACATGATGGTTTGGATGGTTGCCATGGATGGAGACCCTGTTAGCTGCTCTTATAAGGGGGCTGGAAACAATCAGGTAACAGAGTTAACTGATGAATGAAGATATGATAGTGACAAGGGTGGTTGTAGTTTTAAAAATGGTGCCTGCCACAGGTAATATTTATTAACTTCAGGATTGTCTTAAGGTAATAAACAGGGAAGGGAGAGGGGAGAACAAGGGTGTGAGCAGGCAGTTCTTTGTACTGCTGCTAATGAGCCAAAGCAAGGACAAGTTAGTGTTTGCGAAACAATCACAATTGACCAAGGACTGCTCTGAAACTTGTTAGTCATTTCTTAACTATTTTCAGGTGGAAAAACAGGATAACCTTGTATCAGTAGGCCACTGTGGTCTCAGTTTAAATTATCAAACACACAGTATTGATCAGATTATAGATTATGGATACTAACTGCTAACAGAAGGGAATAAGAGAGAAAGTGGAAGATGAGTGTGTGGGGGGGAGCTGCTTACAAGCCAAAGCAGAGTGCTCTCCAGGAGAAAATGAATATTGGCTCATACAGGTAGACACATACTCAAAGTTAACTTTAGTTGTTTGCAGACAGTTCAGACCCGGACTGTGCTTTTCTTATAAGAATGATAAGGGTGGTACTGCAGTTGAATACTTAAGAGTGGTGTTAGGTCTAGAAAAGAAGAGTACAGAGAGGAGTAAGCACTTTGAGATGGTAAAGATATGTTATAAAGATTACAAAAAAAAAAACAAACTGAGCAAATAGCTACTGTATGCAGGCAAAATGTCCAAATAAGGAAAAGAGAACAATTTATATTGTTCTCTATTCCTTATTTGGTTTGGCTTCTTTTAAGTGGGTTTCTTGTCTGCTGTTGTGGCAATGTGTTTTGCCAAAATGGGCATTTAAAGCATTCAGTTTGTAAAAAAGTAGTATGTGGCTATGTCTTGTCAGTCTGTCAAAGAAAAAAAAAATTTAAGGGGGAAAGTTCAGTTTATTTGTGTATCATTAGTTAACCTGCTAATTAGACAATTTAATGCAGGCCTCAAGGACACGTATTATTTACATAAGGGGCAGAATGTTTTTGGAAGGCAGGAAGAAACCAGAATGCCTAGAGCAGACATACAGACATGCAAGAGAGCATTCAGACTTCACACAGACAGTGACCAGAAGATGGGCTTAAACCCTTACCTCTACACATGTGAGGCAGAGAACGTAGTACTGACCTTAATTAACCCTCTTTATTTACAGTATTCAAGAATGTAACAGATCAGGTAACATTTTCCCTGTTGTATTAACCACCATGTGATGCATTGGAGACTGATATATGCACAGCTTCTGGATTATTGTGCTGTGGTATCCATGCATGCTGTGGTGTTGTATAGTAATAATTGGAATTGCATTGATCACCGCACTGGAATATTCCTGCCTTTTACTCAAGCACCCTTGTGCTGTTAACATCTTCAGTACTGTTGGTTTATTGTACTGCAACTTCTATGCTAATTATTTAGTTGGTCCATATAATCTTATACTGCATTGTGCTGTACTGAGTTGCATTTTATTGTGCAATATTTTACTTATTTTATTGTGCTGTAACGTACAGATCTGTACTGTTTTTCCCTAATTTTCACTGTTCCCTTATGTGTGATGATCTTATTCACCACAAAAATGATGCCAGGTTTAGAAACAACCCTTCTGGTTGAACTCTGGTATAAATAACTCTGCAGTAAAAGGAGTAAGCTCATAGACCTTAAAAAAATAAAAATACAAACCACTCCATAACCTTGCAAAACAATGAATCACCAATGACAAAAAATCCTCCTATATTAAGCTCCAGTCCAATAATATCAATAACCCCAAACAATTCCGGAAATCCATAAACTCCCTTCTCAACCCCGGCTCCAAGAATAACCCCTCTCCTGACCCAAGTATATCTGACCTTGAATTAGGCTCCAAATTTAATTCATTTTTATTGAAAATACTTCTGACCTGACCAAAACTTTCCCTAACAATAATCCACTTGTCCACCATTCCTCTTCATCTAACCTCCCTGATAACTCTTCCCCTATGTTTGAGCTTAAGCCTGTCTCTACCAATCTCATAAAAAGACTCCTATCCAAACTTAAACCCTGCACCAATGCTCCTGTTAATATTCCCTCCTCCTTCCTAAAATGTGCAGCTGGCGGTATAGCACTCCCAATCAGCATCATAATCAACAGATCTATAAAGGAGTCATATGTACCCAAACTCTGGCATTCAGCCTACATTCTTCCTCTCCACAAAGGAGGCAAAAACACCAACATCTCAAACTTCCGGCCCATTGCTCTACTCTCACCAATCTCCAAAATCTTAGAAAAATGTATCCACCTCCATCTTATGCCTTTCCTAACCCAAAACCAACTCCTTACATCTACCCAGCACAGCTTCCACCCAGACAACAGCACTTTAACCACTCTGTTCGCCTTCTTAGAAACTGTCAACCAAGCCCGAGATTCTGGACACTTAGTTTCCACAGTTCTTCTCGACCTTTCTAAAGCTTTTGATACTGTTTCCCATAAACACCTTATCTATCATCTCTCAAACCTACATCTCTCACCAAATACTGTATCCTGGTTCTCTAGCTACCTGTCAGACAGATCTCAGGCAGTTAAGTGGAAGAACACCACCTCCTCCTTTCTACCTACCCCAACTGGCGTCCTTCAAGAGTCCATCCTCGGACCTATGCTTTTTAACATCTTTATCAGTAACTTTCACTCTGCTTTTCCCGATGCCAAAGTTATTCAGTACGCAGACGACTCTACATTAGTCTGGTTTGCCTCAAAACTCCCTGAACTACTGAATAAAGCCCAAACCTCTTTTTCAACTACTGAAAATTGGATGCGACAAAAGCACCTCTCAATAAATGCAAATAAATCAAAAATTCTACTATTCCCTCCCTTTAAGACTTTCTCTTATGACAAAAATTCATTCAAAATCCTTAGCCAAACCAACTCTCCCATAGAAGTGGTCCCCTTTGCAAAACTTCTTGGCATTAGTATTGATGAATGCCTCAAGTTTGATATCCGTATTCAGCTAAATATAAAGAAAACCCTCCAAAAAGTTAGGTATGCTTTATAGGAACAAACCCTTTCTCTCCAACTCTACTAGACATACTTTGGCTACTCTGTACCTTCTCCCATCCCTGTTATAAGGAGCCCCTCTTCTAACCAACCTGACCTCTACCATCTGAAAACTGCTATAATAAGATCTCTAAATATGCCACCAGATCCAAAAATTCCACCCATCACTGCCTTACCCTCCATTCTCTGAATTGGCTAGAACTCACTAATTACCAAGACTACCTCCAACTTACCACAGCACACATACTTGTATTTCACCCAAATAAATGTCCAGCTCTAACAAACATTCTTCCCCCCTACATCCCTAATAAACCTCTCAGATCTGAACATCAAAACCTAATTACGATCAACAAACCTAAACGACCTGCTGGCCAACTTCTCCTCTCTTTCTCACTAAGCAAGAAATGGAGTTCTCTCCCTTCCACACTTAGGACAATATCTAACTCAGAAAACTTCAAAACCCAACTTTTCACTGACCTGTCCTCCAAAGGGAAATGCGCCTGCTTTCACCATATCCAATTCTGTTTAAGAAATGCCCTGAGGAGGTTTTTCTCCTAGTTTCCTAGTCTCTAATACCCCAATAACTATTTCCTTGAGTTGACTCAAGCTCTCTGCAGTTGCTACTCAATACACGATTTCAACTTTGTAAATAGCATATTACTTCAAATGAGTGCATGTAAAGTGTTTCCTTCCTTATTTAAATGATTGTATGTATAATTTTTCTACACTTCAATTGTAATGAAGGTATATTTCAAATGAATCTCTACAGTACTGCCATCGGATGTATCAAAATTGTCTTCGTTGATCAAGCTTGATACTGAATGTACATATTTGTAAACTGTACTTTATTCTGTAACTTCCATACTTTTGTAAACTTACTGTTTTATGGAGCTTTTCTCCCCAGGCCTCCACTGAAAACGGGCACACTTGGGCCCAGTGGACTTCCTCTGTTACCAAACTGAAATAAATAATATATCATGTGGTAATAAACATTAAAAAGGTTTATTAAAAGCTCAAAAGCAGGATCAGGATCAAATCCTGCAGAGTTAATTACAAACCAAAATGTGGTACATCAGGTCTGGCCCTGTGATGCAGGGGAAGGATTTCCAACTATGACCCAGGTGACTGGACTTCGATTTGTGTACTTGGCTGGGAGGGAAGGTAGTGAAGTGTGTGACCCATTTGCCAGTCCTGGGGGAAGGGTTGTCTGCACTCTGGGGCACACAAGACAGTGTTAACCTCCGGGTGGAGACCATGACATTCACCACATTTCTGGCAATGTTACAGGGAAGATTTGAGGGAATGCTAGGGGACGTCATCCTCTGCCATTCCATTACATGGCCCCTCCACTGCACACACTGGCTGCATGTGTTAGGTATGGCAAAACTTAAAGCTGAAAACCTCAAACCACTCCAGATGGCTTTCTGTAGGATTGCTACTCCCTGTCCACTGTCACCCAAGTTATGGGGAATATATGGGATGTTAAGTCATGTTAGGGCTTATAATTGACACTGAAAGCAGAGCTGCTGTGGTGGCATAGAGGGATAAAGCCCTTACTGCAGTCCAGCCAACCTGGGTTTGACTCTGACTACTGATGGAGTGGCAGGGAAGGATAGGTGTAACCGTCCATAATGATGGAGGATGTCTTTGTTGGCGTCTCCTGCGATGATCCTTTGTGAAAGCTGAGGATGTCATAGTTGTAAGGTGTCGTTCAGAAGGCAGGTAGAGTGCGGACAATGGCGGAGCCACGCATTCCCACTGTACACCTGCCCTTCAGACGTTCCCACTGAGAACATTAGAGAGAAAGGGGAGGGGAGGAGATTAACTGAGTAGGTCATAAATGACTCCCCCCATGGTGGGTGTGTTAGTCCAGACCCTTTGGGTGCCCTAAAGATCCTTGCTGGCATGAGAAGAAGTGCGGGGGGGGGTTATGAGTAGGCTGATAGATACTGTTGTGATTGTAGGTCACAGAATATTGCAGAGGGGATGAAAAAGCAGCAAAAAAAAAAAAGATAGCAATGCCAAAGAGTGAAAAAAAATTACTACACAACATTATGTTAATAATTTCAAAAATAATACCCAGCATTCCACTGAGGTTATTTCTATTCCTATCACCCATTGTCATCCAGTCAAACCCTGAGGATGTAACTGACAATCCTTATGGATATGCTCAGCTCCAACTTTCTCACCCTGTCACCACCGATATCCCAATACAAACTATCTAGTCTATACCCCCCCCCCACACACACACACACACTGGTATTTATCTTTAAATACATACTAAAAGCAATCTCTTAAGACCAACAACAGCAGCTCGATAATACAGACATGCTTCATGGTCAGTATGAAACACTGCCGTCATATCTCTTCCTTAAATTATTCAGACAAAGCCTTCCACTGTATGCATGCCAGAAGTGTAGGGAAAAGTTGTAGTAGTTCTCATACTCAGGAGAAGCCCTAACGCAGACCCTGGCAATTGTAGACCTGTCAGCTTCACAGCATAATTTGCAAGATGACTGAAGACTTCATAATGAGCCTCATAAGCTGGTTCATAGGAAACGTATGATCCACAGTTTAGCTTTATAAAAGGTAGATCATGGTATTAAAGTTAACTGACTTCTTTGAAAGATGAGATTTGAGTAGCTCCTTGCATGCTGCTTAACTTGATTTAGGTAAAGCTTTTGGCACTATACCCCCAGTTTGGCATCATTGACTAACTGTTCAAGATCAATATCCTTAATCTATTGGGTTGCCGTCTAGATCACTTGTGTATTGCGCTCTGTTTTGACTAAATGGTACACTGTCCTTCAAGAGACTTGTAACCAGTGGTGTACCACAGGGTAGGCTTTGGGACCAATTCTACTTGGCAGTTACTTCTCTGATGTCATATTTGACATTAAAGGCTTCTAGATAACCAAACGCTGTAGATGATTGCAGTCTTGAGTCGTCATCAGTTCTCCTGAAAGAGAACTTAATTTGGACAAACCCAAAGCTTCAAAGTCATGGTCTAAAGCTAGAAACAAGTAATCTCCATGGTATCCCCTAAGTCTTAAACAACCCAACAGTGTAAGAAATGTCTTTGTGTGGAAGTTTTTCATTTCCTGTATATCTAGCTAATCAGTATGTATTAAAAATCAGAAAATAGTAGCAGAAGTTGCAAACTTAAAAATGTCCTAAATAAAAAAATAAAAAATTATTTTGAAATGTTATTAATATTATACAGAATTATTAACTCTGTTAGGTATTCAGAATTAATCCAAGCAGGGTTGACAGTCTGTTTCCAGTCAAAAATCCTTTATTAAGCTGGAAACAGACTGTCTATCCTGCTTGAATTAATTCTGAATACCTATTAGAGTTAATAATTCTGTAAAAAAATGTATTTTGAAATATTCATTTTTTTTATTTAGGATATTTTTAAGTTTGCAACTTCTATCATTTTTTGATTTTTTTGTTCTGCTTTTTAATATGTAGTGATTAGCTAGACATACAGGAATTGGACAAATTTCCCCACAGAGAAGTTTTGTTTTGGAAACGGTAGCTCTAAGAGACACACCAGATAGACTACACCCCTTTAAAACACACAAACTCATTGGTGAACTGGGCGCTTTAATGGGTAACAAATTCTCCTTTGAACAAAGCATATCCTATGCTTTTAGGAAGGCCTTCTGCCTTACACAACTAACTACCAATGACATTGTCTCTCTGTCAAAAGAGGTCATCATCTTTCTTTCTACCATACTAGAATACAGTGCACCCTTTAGTATGTACCTGTCCAAACACCTAACCCGTTTCTGGGGGAAAACAAAAATCAATTCTCGACTTAAAATCTTAATATGAGATCTCTGAGCCAACTAATCCTTTGCCTCTCTTCTCGGTCTCATACAGGATGATCTGTGCTTGGCATACAAAGCTGTAAGTAACCCAGTCCTGCTTGATGTGTTACACAACCACTAGTAGTAAGAAGTACATAGAGTGACATAAATCTATATTGCAACATAAATAGGATTTGTTGGCATGGCAAATCTCTCTCAAAGAATTCCCAGTTGCTGGAACTTTCTGTAAAGCAAAGCCACATGTCTCAGTGTCTTCAGATCTAAGCATAAGTACTTGGTAAACTTTAAAATTGTAGGTATCGCCCCCTGTCTCTGATGGACAAGGGGAGTAAGTGGTTTGGCTGTTCCATTGGGATTTCACTGACTAGGCTATTGCCTATTAACAGTCTGTGAATCTGTGAACTACAGTATTGAACATGCACAGTTTTATACCACTGTTTCAGTAAACTTGGAAAATCTTGCATTTTTCTTCTTAGGAAGAAGACATGTCTTTTTCTTGCCAGCTATTTAATCAACTTGTATTCTCAACACGTTCTGTTGTATATGTTTAGCTCGGGAAGGAAATTGTATGCTCTTGGAACTATTCAGTAATGTGAATGCATGTTTTATTGTGGGGTTAAAGATGCCCTTTTCTAAATGTGAAGGAAAACCAGAGAATATGTTTTTCTTCATAAGTAAGTTAAGATGGGGTATTTCCATCTGTGCAGTTAAAACATATTAAACTAATTTAACTACAGATCTTTTTGAATTTCTTGAATAGTGCTTTCAGTTATTTGTTATTGAGGAAATTCCTCCAGTCACAGTCCTGTGTTTTAAGATTTTGGTTGCTCATTAGTATGTCTGTGTTTTATAGCTACATTGTGCTATGATTGTGTCACTGTGTTACTGTGAGCTGCCCGTTATAAGCAAGTATGAGTTGGCTTGAAATGGAAGGTGGCAGGAGCTGTTGCATGTTATGTGAACCAAGTGTCTGTTTTTGCCTGTAACCTCAGTAGTCATGGAAGCACAAAATAAAATGCTAATGATAGATTATCCCGTCAGTTAATATTGCATTTTTGAAATATGTTGCTTTGTTGATTCATCTTTAATTAAATATTTGTATTTGCTAGCTAAGCCAAGTAGATTAAATTTCTGTTTTCTTTTTGCTTCTTTTGTTACAGGTTTGATTTGAGTGAGGCCAGGTCTAAGCCAAGAGAATTCACTATTCAGTTGGAGTCTGAAGTGGAACAGGAAGCCTTGATCATAGATCCCAGTGAGCATGTTGTAGTTCGCAAAGTGAGTAAAAACTGCTGTCTGAAGTACTTTATTTCATATTCTCTCCAGAGGCATTTTGTGCTTGTAGAAGCATTGAAGTGAAACAGTGATCACCACAGCAAATTGACTTGATTTTAAAAGTAGTGTTTTTTTTGTGAAATTAAGACTCTTGTCAACTGCTGTGTTCTAGTAACTCATTTTGATTTAACACAGTCATGTTTTTACTTCATGGAGAAACAGTGGTATGGTTTGCAAGCAGTTATTAACACTGCAGTCTAACTTAAAGTACTTTTTCAAGACTAGATTTTCATGTTAAGTACAGTGCTTCTTACTTCCATCCTCTGCTTTAAATGTTTCTAGCACTATGTTTGATTAAACACTGCTTTTCTGTGCAGAAATTTTAAGGAATGTACTCAGTAGCCCAGATAATTAAATTCTTCTTAAACTGGCTTTGCCAGTATATTAGATCCCCGGTAATCTATTTTGAACCAAGCAGAAAGTAAGCCACGGTTTGATACATTTCATAAAAAGAACACTGTCATTAATGTAGTTTATCAGTGTCTTCAACAGTGGCTTCATTAATTTTAATTCATTTAAAGTGATTGTTTTACTGTTGTCTGTAATGTCTATACTCTGTGAAGAGCAGCTCTGTGCCTGTACAAGCAGCTAAACTTTGAACTATGGTTGGTTTACCGATGGTTTTTGAGTGTCATCATATCTTTTGGAGAGATATGAAACACACTGCTTTCCCTGTTGCAGAATTAACCTGATGTCTGTACTTTCAGTATATTGTAAATTATACCATGACCCCCCCCCAAAACGTGCACGCTGATTGGCCAGCGTGCCCGTTGTAAATCGAGTTATACTAATGGAAAAAGGTCCGGTCGCCCAGACTTTTTTCCATTAGTATAACTCGTTTTTTTAAAACACTGTCTCGCTATGTTAAATGGGTTTAACATAGCGAGACAGCTTTAAAATAAGCAACGGAGATCTCCGTTGCTTATTTTAAAGCTGTCTCGCATGTTAAACCCATTTAACATAGCGAGACAGTGTTTAACAACGGAGAAAGCAAGATCTCCGTTGCTTTTGAATCTCGCTATGTTAAATGAGTTTAACATAGCGAGACAGTTTTAAAATAAGCAACGGAGATGTCCGTTGCTGATTTTAAAACTGTCTCGCTATGTTAAACTCATTTAACATAGCGAGACATAAAAGCAACGGAGATCTTGCTTTCTCCGTTTGCTCACAACTCTGATGTACTGCGCAGGCGCGGTACATCAGAACTGCCGGATGCCAGACATCTGCGGAAGGGCAGTAAACAGGCATTATACTATGCCATTATTTAAGAAAAGTAACAGTTTCTTTTCTTAAATAATGTCATGGTATAATAGCAATAACCCACTTCTGGGTGTGGGTAATGCTAAATTTACCCACGGTTGGCTTTGCTTGGTCCCTCGGGCTTCGCCCTTGGGACCAAACCACGCCAACCGTGGGTAAATTTAGCATTACCTACACCCAGGCGTGGGTTATTGCTATAATATTCTTTTACTGTAGAAAGGTGGAGTCACGTTCCATGATTTCTGAACTTTAGCTGAGTAGTCTTTTTTTTTTTCTGTCTTTCCAGAAGTCTTAACCAGTGACCTTCATTCTGATGTGTTACCACTTCACACATCAGCCAGTTCTTTTTTACTACTACAAAAGACCATCTTGAAACAATTTATTCTAGTATGTTAATCTTCTACTCTTTGCCAACATGTGATCTGTTATTGAAACAGCATGAAATCTTTGTTATTCAGAGTACATTAACAGGTATGTGGACCCTTACAGGCATCAGTATGGGCATTGACAAAAGTTAAGCCACAGGAACTTTTTTTTACATACTTGAATGAAACATTTGACACAGTAGATTACACACCTCCCTGTACAGCCCTGCTTTAGCTCATGCTATAAGCCCACAAGCCTCTATTTGATTTGATTCCTTAATTTTCTTTCCAGCTACCCTTTCAATGTTAGAATATGTTTTTCCACTTCTTCCAAAGCTACGCTGCATAGAGAGAGGTCCCTCAAGGCACTATTCTTTCTCCTGTGCTTTTTCTCCATAGGCATCAGCAGACTCCCAACTGACCTTTCCAAACTACAAATTCTCATGTATTCCAACGTCGTGGTCATCTGCATATCACATAAATCACCCCCAGAGGATTAAAACACAACTGCACAAGCCATCCTTTTTTCCCCAACTGGCTAAACTCAAGAAAACTCAATTTAAATGCTTTGAATCTCACCAAAATAAAAGTTATGCTGTTTTCAACAACCCAGAAACTCGGATCCTTTCCTTCAAACCTCACTCTTCTTGACTGCAAACAAAATCTACTTGAAACCACCTCCTTTTTAAGTATCCAGGGCTGTGGCTTGATCAAAACCTTAACTTCCAGCTGCACATTCTCAAAACCAAATTTAAGATGATGATAAGCTGATTTCTAGACATGAATAATCTCTGACTTTTTATCCCCAGCCTTACAGGTGGAGAAGTCATGGGAAAAAGGGTTTACTTTACATGGTCGACATTTCACAAAGTCAACGTTTATATTGCCAAGACCATATGATCGACTTTCGGAAAGCTGACCATGTAAAATAAGCACAAAAAAACACAACAAACACTTAACCTTAAACAGTTAACAGGATGGTTATGCCCCCTGCACCCCCTGGGGGGCTACACCCCCCACCCCACCCAATAACTGAAATATACCAACTCCGAGATCGCACTACTGTGCGGAAGAGGGAAATTCTCCCATTCCACACTGTACGGAGATAGCAGTTCCCCATGGTCAGCTTTTCAAAAGTCGATCATGTGGTCTGGGCCATATGAAAGTCGATTTTGTGAAAAGTCGACCATGTGAAGGGAACCCGGGAAAAGAGATACTTGTGTTCCAGCTGAAATATGCACTCACTTTAATCTCTGTAATATCAACAAAAAATGTTGCCTATCTACAAACAACTGTCCGTAAAATATGCTCTTTATGTCTCTAGCCCCAAATGCAGACACTACAGACCGCATACATACCTCTCAACTGTACAGATTTTCACAGAATGCTTAGATTTTTGACTCATGTTTTTGGTCTGTTCCTCATAAATTTTTTTCAAGTTGTCCCTATTTAACGGGGCTTTGTTCCCCCCATTATTTATGGCTTTATCCAGATTTGTTGCTGTAAGACGTTGAGGGTATGCTACAGGGATGTACTCCAAAAAGCACAATGGTTCTGAATCCTAATCGCACAATGTACACAACTACTAATTAGTACTGTCTTATTAGAACTTCTAAGTCAAAGTTCCTCCTGCTATATATCAGGTGAATACACAATCAAAAGGAGATTATACTGCCTAAGGTCTCAACCTGAATATGCCAAATCCGTCACCACCATCCATCATAAACTCCAGAAAATGCAGCATCCACAACCTTTCTGTCCTGGGCCTCAAACTTGATTAAGAATCCATTCCATCAAAGATATGGATTTCAATTAATCTTGTCTAAATTGAGGAAAGCTCTTAAAACTCACATCATTAAAGCAGCCAAGTGCCACTGCTTTCCACACACAACATAAATAAACCAATCACCCCTTCCTCCAGCTACCTAACCTGTCGTTCTCTACTTCACTGCACACTTTTGGCATGCATATTGCATACTGTAAGATATTATATATGTTTATTAATATGTATAATGTGAATTTGTTAAACTCTCAGCATGCATACATTATGTGTATGCTATATGCATTTGATATTGTTTCACCATGTACTCTTTTCTCATTTAATTTGGAATTTGTAGTACTTTTTATGTTCATGTTTTCCTTGTACAATGCTTCTGCATCTTGATTGAGCCTGAAAGCGGTCCATGTGGATCAGTGTTTTACCCTGATCACCATGTAGTTCATGATACAATTGCATTAGGACCAGGACCACATTAAAATGCATACTCCAGGTTATGTGAATAAACATTAGAACCCATCCGGATGTCAAGATGTTTATTAAATATAGTCTGTCAATAATTTATGTAGGCCTACTAAAACATCATATAACTTACACCCCCTAAGACGACTACACAGTTTTTTTTCTGTCAGTACTGTTGACTGGCCTAATGGATGTTCTAATCTAAAATCTAAATTGTCACATATCTGCTTTTTCTGGCTGTTGTACAGAGTTGGGGAGATTTGGCTAATGTAATTCACGTAGTGTATAAAATAAATATTGAGAAGATTGGAAAACTTGAGACTTGGGACATTGGGCTTTTTTTACACTAGGTGAGAAAGGATGTCATTATTAAGACGCACTCCAGATTTCAGTGGCTAAGTCTAAGAGGTGGAGTTGAAAGAAGACTGTGAAACATAGATAGCATTGGGGTTGGGGTTAGTTTAGACTTAATTATTTTATTTATTTTTGTTTGCAGTTTATTTATCAGGATGGTCCATTGGGCCACGTGGAGCCCGTTTTCAGTTGAGTCCTTGGAGAAAAGCTCTAGAAAATACAAATATTGTAAATTACAAAAATTACAGAATTGCAAAATTGCAAAACTTACAGATTAGTAAATGAGAGTTAGAAAAAAATGCAAGGTAACAACAGTTGCAATAAAATTGACATTTGAGGGTAAATGGATGAAAAATATTTTCAGACAAATTACGTTACTACTAAGTATGATTATTCTTGCAGAAATTATAAGACTATAGGAGGCTATTAGCAGATATGTTTGGTATAGCAATAAGTATAGTCAAGGAAGTTATGAAGAGTGGGAGCAACAGCCTTCCCATTGTGAGATTAAATGTGAGGGGAGTAAAGTTTTGAAAATAGAGAGACTGTTTGTGGTACAGATAAGAGGTGGGAGAGAATTCCAATGACATGCTAGGCAGAAGAATAGAAGATGTTTCCCTGGAGGGTGGGCAGGTTTATGTACTTTTATTAGATTTTGGAAGTTGGATCGTAGGCATCTGTTAGGAAGGTTCATTGGGAAGGTAGAGGCATGGAGGGACAGAAAGAGGGACTAAAAATAAGTTTGTATGCTTGGATGAGTTGAATGTAGGTAAGATAATTGGACAGTTCAAGCCAGTTCATTTGGTGCAGGGAGATGCAGTGATGGGTATTTGATCTGTGGCCAGTTGTGAAATTTTAAATTTTATAGTAACAGGAGGAAAGTTTTGATTTGAGGGAGGTTTGCAGGTTAGTAAGGATAGAGGCTTTGTACAGGAGGGAATGGATAAGCTATGTGTTAGCAAGAACAAGCCTGGTGGAGGGAGAGATGAAATGGTTGTGGAGGTAAAGCCTGCCAAGTTTCTTGTGAGTTTTTTTGATGTTTACATGTAGATGGGTATCGAACTTTAGTTGGGCATCAGTGAAGATTCGTAATAGTTTAGCAGTGGAGACTGTTTCAGGAGGATTGTTATTTTAGCTGGTGATGGAGAATGAGATTTTGTGTAGGGTAATGCTTTTAGAAGGGGGAAATATCATTAGTTTAGTCTTGGTAGCATTCAGTGCTAGGTGGTTGTCTAGCATCCATTTTTCAGTCAAGGAGAAAGCTTCTTGAGTTAATTTTGTTAATAAGGAAATAGAGTCAGCAGAGCAGATTATAGTCGAATTGTTTGCATATTGGATTGAGGTTGGCATTAGGGATGGCATGGTAGAAGTCATTAATGAAAATATTGAATAGAAGGGGACCTAGAATTGAGCCCTGGGGCACACCTGTGGGAGTATTTAGGAATAGTGAGGTAGCTTTTCTCCACTTAACTGCTTGTTGCCTATTTGATAGGTAACTGGTGAACCAGTTAATAAAGGAGTGGGATAGATTTAGTTTAGTAAGGAGAAGATTGTGAGAGATGATGTTGAAGGCCTTAGAGAGGTCTAAGAGGAGGGTGGATACAATATGACCAGAGTCTCAGGCTTTGTTTATGGTTTTGAGGAAGGAAAGGAGAGCATTGGTGGTGCTGTGGCCAGACCAAAATTCATGCTGGGTGGGAGTAAGAAGGTTATTATTTATAAGGTAGGGTAGAGGTTGTAGCTGGATGCATTTTTCGAGAAGTTTTGAAATAGGTAGCGATATTTTGAAATAGATAGAGATGGGATGGAAGTTGGAGATGTCATTATTGTTGCCCACCTTATGGAGTGGAATAATATAGGCTTTTTTACAGAGCTGGGGAACATGGCGTTCTGAAATTGATTGATTTATTAGGGTGCAGATAGGGAAGGCAATGGCTTCTGTGGCTGTCTTTAGGAAGTAGGATGGTATTTCATCAGGGGCAGTGATGCATGGTTTCAATTTTAGAAGGTGTTTTCTTATGGTAGCGATATGGATTGGGTTTATGGAGAAAGGAGGAGGTACTGGGGGAGGAGGGGAAGTATGGAGGTTGTTTTGGGGAAGCAAGATTATTAGTGAAAAGATGTAAGTTTAGATATGGAGTCAACAAAGAATCAGTTGAATTGAGTAGCTAAATCCAAGTCAGAGGCATTTCGGTCAGGGCAGAGGTTTTCTTTTTTTTTTTTTACCTGGGTTGAGGAGAGAGGAGATTCCATCCCAGGATTTTTTAGGGTTGATTTTTTGGTACTGCGGTGGTGGTGCTGCGGTAGCATTGTCGCCTCACAGTTAGACGTTGCCCATTCGATTCTCAGTTAGAGCGTCTTCTGTGTGGCGACATGTGTGAATGGGCGTTCCTTTGTTGAAGGTTGTGCATTAGGCCTGGCAAGCCAGCATGTCAAAAATGTACTGCCAATCATTAGCGGACCGGAGTTCCGCTGTGGCGACCCCTAACCGGGAAAAGCCGAAAGAAACAAACAAACAATTGTTGTGATTTGTTTGGAGTGTGGAAAAATAGGCTTTGTGGTCTGAGAAAATAAGTTTTTTTAACTTTGTTGCAGAGTGTTTTGTATTCATTAACAGAAGTGGTAGTTTTAGTTTTATGGTAGTGTTCCCAAGCTTTATCATGGAGTCAAATGATAGCTAAGGTATTCTTAGTTAGCCAAGGGATGGAGTTACTTTTTATGTTTTTAGTTTTGCAGGGAGCAAAGGAGTCTAGCAGATTTAAGAAGGTTAAATTTAAGTAAGTAATAGCATTTTCCAGGGATAAAGTTTTTAGTGAGTTCCAGTTAGTTCTTTTTATTGCATCTGAGAATGCACTAGGGTTAAAGTTTTTTAGGTACTGAGTAGAGATGTAAGTGTGGGATAGTGGTAGGAAGGAGGGAAGGCGATTTGCAAAAGTGGGAAGTTGGTTTCCTAGCGGGTGTGGAAGGGTACCACTGTTGGAAATGTAGTGGGGATGGGAAACTAGATTGTTTCTTTGTATTTATATTTCCAAACTGTGACATTACTGTTCATTGCCCTGTTAACCCAGATTGTGGCTAAAGAGGATGCTAAGGTTAGTCCAATGTCCATTTTAGTGGATGTCAAAAAATAAAACAAATAAAATGCTTGGATGCTCTTTTTTAGTTCTTCTAAGAAGGTTTTTGATTTTTAAGGCTAGATAATGTTTTAATACCTCTATTCTTAGCATAACAAGGATAGGAAGGGAAAGGTAGGAAAAATAAAGGACAAAAGTGAAATTTAGGGCCCCAGACAGGCACAGTTCAATTCCCAGATACTTTACCCATTATTCAGTTGTTCAGGTATAAAGCGGCTGAGGTTGTAAGTAGTGGATCCCACTTGCACAAGCTGTGACTTGTTAGTTCGTGTTTCTCATAGAGATCATTGGTGCCACTGTAACAGAAGTGGCAATGATCCACAGTTTAAGTTTGTGTTTCTCAGTAGTTGTGTGACTGCATTTGGTACATACAGGTAAGGGGTGCGTGGAGTGCAGGGCAATTTGCCCCTGCAAAACCTTTTTTTTTTTTTCATTTGGATGAAGCTTCAAATGATTGGCTGTCTGGTTGTGTCTTTGTCCAAGGCAGCTCAGCGTGCTATAGTGGAACCTTCTGAAAAATTTAGATTATGAACATGTTAGATTAAGTAGCATTGCAAACACAGTTTAACAGTAGTCACCAATTTAATCCATGCCATGGTTTTTTTTTTTTTGGAAGGTACTTTAACTTGCTTGAATCATTATATCTCTGATTAAAAAGCTTTTGTTGTTCTTCCAGACATGGTAGAGTCAGGGGCGGCCCGTGCTATTGGACTGCAGCCCCCCCACCTGTAAAAGGAATAAACCCACTACTGTAGACAAATTCCCCCACTAATGTAGACAATGAAATATAAACTTAAAAAAAAATTTACGAGTAATCCCGGAACCACGCATGCGTGCTTAGTTCCTCTGACTGCTGTGTTAGGCAGTCCAGAACTCCGCACGCATGTGTGCTATTCCTGAACTCCAGACTGCTCTGTTAGGCAGTCCGGATAGGGAAGGAAGGGAGCTTCGCTCTGCCAGCCCAGAGGTCTGTGCGGTGGTGACCACACAGACTGGAAGAACATCGGACTGCATCACCCACAGGCTGGAGGCTCCAGCCTACTCACATCTTGCGGGGAGACCCAGAAAGCCTGCGTGGGCTGTTATGGAGGATAGGGAATCATCGGGCTACTGCAGGACTTTACAGAGGACAAAATAGCTGCGGGGAATCATCAGGCTGCTGCAGGACTTTGCAGAGGACAGAATAGCTGTGGGGAATCATCGGGCTGATGCAGGACTTTGCAGAAGACAAAATAGTTCATGGAGGAGCTGTGGGGAATCAGCGGGCTGCTGTAGGACTGTGCTCATGGAGGATCTGCAGGTAGTGTGTGTGTGTGTGTGTGTGTGTGTGTGTGTGTGTGTGTGTGTGTGTGTGTGTGTGTGTGTGTGCCAGCTGCTACATGGTGGTGGGTCGAGAATAAGGCTTGAACCCTGTACCTTGGGCCCAAGTGACAAGAGCCTGAATTCCCTACCCACCACCATTTGTAAAACATTTGCAGATTTTTGCCTCATATTTGTTCTGTTCTGTTCCTCATAAAATCTGTGGTTTCTGTATTTTTGTTACTTATCACAGCCAGTGGTGCAGTGGTAGCATTGTTATCTGACAGCTACAGGTTGTCTGGTTTAATTCTTGGCTGGGGTGCCTTCTGTGTGGAGTCTGCATGTCCTCCCTGTGTTTGTGTGGGTTGCTCTGGTGTCCTCAATGGATATTTGTCCTTGTTTTCTGGACTGTATCCCCCATTATTGGCTTTGTCCAGGTTTTTTGTGCCAAGGTTGAGAGCTATGGTGATAACTGAACTCAATGAATATGTTTGGGGGCTGTATTCCCCTATTATTAGCTTTGTTCAGGTGTTTTGTGCTAAGGTGTTGACAGCTTGACAGCTGTGGTGAGAACTGAATTCACTAAATGGTAGCCATTTAAGTTTCAGTCTTCCTTTCTTTCATAAAACAGATAATTTGACATAGTGGTATGTTGCTCTGAGTGTTTTGCACAGGGTCCTGGGTTCAGTACTTGGCAGTGAAATGTATGGTGGTAACACAGCATTTTATTCTAACAACTTTCCAACATTATGCAAACAATGTTTAAAATGTGTCCATATGTTTTGACCCCCCCCCCCCCATTTTGGATTTTTCCAGCTTTCTTGTGCTGCAAAGTTCAGCGATGCAGTTGAGTGTCAAGTAGATTTTACAAGAAGCTGAGAGCTGCAGGGGAACAAAAGTTTAGTGCTGCTTATGCCGAGTCTGCTTGCATTGTTAATAGCACAATAGGTAGTGTACTTGTTTTGATGCAGAAGGCTGTGGGTTCTACTCCCACGGTAGTCAAATGCATTGCTCATACTGTACTGCATTGTAAAGGGGGTGAGTGCTGCAGTCCGTTTTGGTGAAGATACCTAGTAACTATGAACCTGTTATCAGTTTGCCATCCATTCCCTATTTGCAATATTACTAGCTTATTGTTTTTTTAATGCAACTTAGGCAATTTATTCCTCAAGGGCAACATGCACTTTATTTGCAGATGTAACAATGAAATATAAAGTTGTTTGCTAGCAGCAACCTCTTCATTAGTTAGATTTCTTTAATGTGGAATTATTTAGATGACTTTTACTTCTTCAGAGATTGTGCATATTTACTGATACTGGTGGACTGTAGAAGTTTGAGTAGACTTTTATGATAGAAATGTTTTGAATTGGGCAGTTTTGTTGTTATTGGTGCATGCATTTTGTTTCATTGTTTACTAGAAAAATGTTCTGAATTGGGCAATTTTGTCATTATTGGTGCATGCATTTTGTTTCAGTTTACTGGAAAAATGTTCAAAACAAATTTAAAACACCCTCTAACAACTGTACTATATTGTAAAAGGAATATAATTTAATACAATCAGGAAGGTGTATCAAAGACCATGTGTATGTTTCTTGTGCAAGGGGCCTATGATTTGAAAACGGCCCAAAGTTAATCTTTATCTGCCACTGGCAAAATGTATTTTCTTTGAATGTGTGTTTCACTGCTGTTTCAATGAATGCGAGTTTCGAGGGCAGAGAAGTTTTAATGCTAAGTCTATTTTCACTGGGAGACTGCATTGCTTTGTTTAGCAGATGTCTTAGTGTTTGTGCTGTAAAATGCAAAATAAAACTTTCAAATGAAGTCCAAGTCATCACACATTAGTGTTTATGGTAAATGGGGTGAAATAGCCAATGGTTCATTGGAATGGCTGCAGGGGGGGAGGCTCTATTTGACCATGATTTTGTGAGGGGGAAGGGCGGAAAACTCAGACAGTCCTGGCTGAACTATACCTCTCAACTGTCCAGATTTTCACAGAATGAATAGATTTTTGCTTCTTATTTTTGGTTTGTTCCTCAAAACATGTGTGGTTTTCTGGCAAATAATTTAGGAATTAAGTCACTAAATAATGACAGACACTGAGTTTCATACATCTTAACCTTCAGAAAAATGCATGCTAAAGCAAGACCTGTTATTCTGTCAATTGTCTGTTTATACAACAATTCATAGTACTGTTTGTATGTCCCCCCAGTATATTTGGCCTTGTCCATATTTACTGCATTAACAGGTTGAGAGGTACGTGCAGATAAATTGCTTTATAGAATTAGGTATATCCAAACTTCTCAACTGTCCCCGGTTTTGGCTCAAAATGTTGCTCTTCCCCTAATAATCCCGCTGCAAAATGGCAATTTTGGAAGAAAACGTGGAGGGCTTACAATTAAGAAATAACTGTAATAATCAGAATTATGGATTATTTTTATTTCAGAAATGCATGTAGATTATTTTATTTTGTCAGCTGCTCAAGTTAGCATTACTAATATTAAAAAAGCATCCATTCTTTGACAGGTTCCCAGCTGTATTGTGTGGCTATTTTATATTTTTGCATCATGTTTTTGGTCCATTTTTCATAAAATTGTGTTTTTTGGCAAATTAGTGGCAAATCATTAAAGACTGAAGTTAGAAAATAATGACAGACATTTGAGTTTCAGATTTCATATATTTCAGAAAATTCATACTAATGCAAGACCTACTATTCTATTATCTTTATAAGTTTATAAGAGCAATATTTAAAAATTGTCCTTATTTTTGGGCCTTTGTCCCAGTTCTATGTATGGCTCTGTCCATATTTCTTGTTCTGAGGTTGAGAGGTATGACAAATGTGTCAGGGCCATCACAGTCAGCCAGAGACATTTCAGATTGTGACATACTTGTTGCACCCCACCTCCCCCATGTAGTGAACTCTGGATGTGTCCAAGCAAGGCAAGGAGCAGTTATGCAGTGTAAATGTGCAGAGTATCCCCCCATCCAAGGTAGACACAAGTGCTACTTTTATACTGTCCTTGATTTTGCAGAATATTCTGGTTTCTGTCATATTTTCATACTATTGATTTATGCTTATTATTACTCAGAAAGTGCCTGTTGCTCTGTGTTTAAGTAGCAATGCTTTAATGACCATCATGTAAGCTTGTCTGAGATTGTAAGATGCAAGTAAGCTTTAATAAGCATACTGTTAAAGAATTGCCAACATTGAAAGCCTTTCTGTTGCTGCCATGCAGAGAATACTTACATAACTAGATAATGTATAAGCCTTGGGTATTGAAATTCATATGACAGTATTTGAAATAAAGGACAGGATTACATTATTTTAAGAAGCTCAGTGCATTTGTTGGAGACTTGCAGTCATCTTTGCAGGCTTTACCTGTAAACCAAACAGAATGCCAATCTATCATGTGTGGTCCATTACCTGTACAGTAATCCTGTAAGCAATGTATCTTGAGCTTGTTTCTTGTTTACTTTTTATTTTTTACTTTGATCATGTTTTCCACGTGAAACAAGTAGATAGTTGTCAGGCAGCATGTCTTTTTTGGATAAGAAACATTTCTACAAGTGGGGGTATCACAGAGATTGCTACTTTCAGCATTTTACTTGGTACTTTAATAAAGCTGAATATAAATTATAATTAGAACTGCAGTGCAAGGAGAAGTGGTTTGAGATGAGTGCTGCTTGTTTTTCTTATACTTGATTTTGACTGGCATTCCAGTAATGTATTTAAAAAGTAATTTATTTTTTCATGCCCCACAACCTTTTTATTTCCATCTAGATATTAAGTAAACTGTCATGCAGCCAATGCATTGAAATATTTTTTTCTTCTACACTTTATTTTGTCTTGATTGGACTCTCATAATGACGGTTTGACACCCAGGGCAGCGTATTTAATTAAAGTTACAGTTTTTGTTGTTTTGAGCATAGCTCCTCCCCTTTCTAGTTGGCCACACCCCTTTCCCATTGACCCCAACCATTCATCTGTCTCCTGCACCCCCCCTTTGATTTGAAGTCACCAGCCGCCACTGGGTAGAGTCATGCATTTCCAAATCTTGGTTACACAATCATGAGCCATTGAAAGTAATCCCCAATGGTATGGCTCATGAATGTGTGGAATATCATTTGGCAGTGTGGAATTAAAAGCAGTCTTACTGATATGTTTGGATTAATTCTGTTGTTCTGACTTTACTCCATTTTACACATCTTTCCATGTCTTTCTGAAGAGGCAATATCTGACAGTAAATTACAAAAATATTTGGCCATCTTCAAAAAAACATCCACTGTGCCTTGTCAGCATTGGTCTGAACTCTCAGACTATATAAAGGTTGAAAACTTGGTGTTGGGGGAGAGGCAGTAAAAGTGCATCACTCTTCAGGATGAGCTGTGTATCTGGGAAGAACTGGTGGACTCAGAAGCTAACACATCAAATCCCTTTCAGCATAAGTCAGTTCAGGTTCATCATAATGTGTTGCCTGTTGCAGCCGAGTACGCCTCCAGGTCTTTCTAAAGTTAAATCCTACTGATGCCTCTGTGCATTAAATATAGCTGTTTCATATTTGCATTAACGATTCCAAAACCATGCTGACATACAAGCTATCAGAAGATTTCATCTTAAAGCATACATGCTGGCAAATACAATTGTAATGATAGTTGACTTCTATCTTATGCAGCAAAGGAGATATTGATAATAATTGTATACTGTTTATTTGTATTGTAATAATTTTCATATTTCTCTAAATATCTCAACATTCAGATAACACAGACAAAACTGCATAACCTCATATGAAAGCTCACAGCTTTCCGAAAAAAATCCTGCTTGGCACACTGTGTTTTGCTTGATTAATTATTGAGATATCATAAGGAGTTTATTCAACATTACAGAGTTAATATTCACTACCTTTATTTTGGCTTATAAAATTTATTTTAAAGCATTAAACTGAATGAATGCCACCGATATAAAGATTAATTTATCCTGAATGGTTGCCATTTACAGTTTTCTAGTAACACTTATGGTTCCAGAAACATGAATATTTGTTTGAGATGGTGATGTAGACTGTAGAATATGAATATTTATAAACATTTGTCACATGCATGAATATTATTATAATATTATTTTAAATTATTTTAAATTATTTATATATTCGTTTTTACATCTATATTTACATGTATTTGAGGTATTTATATATATATATATATGTTCTTATTCATACTTTATAGTTGTATTGAGTGATTACAATTACACTGACGTTCAGTTAATAAAACTTAAAATTTAATTTCCATATTTATAAGATGCTATATACTATATATATTAGTAATTAATATATTTAACACTCAATACATTTGATAGATGATTTTGATATATATTTAATTATAAGGGTCAGCTAATCTGTGTTTTAATACGTGTTTTTAAAAAAAATTTTATAACATATAGTTATTGAATCATTCATTTATTTATTTATTGAATTATTTATTTAATAATTATAACATATATACTTAATTATTTATTGATGTTTACCTACTAATAAAATTATGTATATATTTGTCGTATAATTTTAATATAAAAATCATTTGTGCAACAGGAATTAATAACAGACACAATTTTTTTCTTTCTATTGCTGCAAACTCGTTTATATATATTGTTCACATTCTTGGATATGTTACATGTGCTGGTTTTTGTAATAGCTGATGGTTTATTAGATATAGATATTTAGACAGACAGGAATTGTAATATGAAAGTAATAATATGATTATATGTAGACATCTACATTATTTACAGTGATCACTGATCATTTGATGAGATAAACATAATGACCGGGGATATGACATAACAACTATTTTTCATTTCTGTTAGTCCTGCTTTGCTGCTTTAAATGAATGGGTATTCTAAATAACATAAGTGAATAATTGGATCAATTTAACATATTTAGTAATTACAGTTTTTTGTATATATAGTGAATGGTTTCACTATGATGTTACATTCATCTGAAGAAGTGTGCAGTTGTGGGCACGCGAAAGCGCTCATATTTTGTTAATAAAGGTTCGTTTTAATTCATCGTGGTGTTGACCTGCACTTTTGTATCATATTATCCTTTGGACTTTTGGTTGCTGGTCAACTTTGAGGGAGAGGTCTGCTATTTTACTTACTGTAGACTGTAGATGTGTTGAACAGAATTAGGGCAGTATTAGCTTCCATTGGTCTGTGGTACATTTCAGAAGGTATGCTATGGAAGTTGTAAAGGGGCATATAGTTTCTGATATTAGGTTACATTTTACTAAATGGTTCTTTCATCCACAATCACTTATTCCACCCTTTTTTCATATATTTTCCAAGAATCCATCCAACTGCCTTTTTTCTTTCCTTTACCCTATTGAGAATAAGGCTGGCATCCACTCCTAGGTATTGCATCTTAGCTTCTGTCACCTCTGCTGGGAAAGTTGCACACTGTGGTTTAGCAAAATGCCAATTACACAGGGTGTCTGATTTTGCTGCATTAACTTTCAGATTTGATACGGTACTACATATTTGTAGATGCAGTACCAAAGCCTTGCAGTAGGTCCATGTGGCCAAAAGACCCTAGCTTGAAGGTTTGAATAGGAGAAACGGTACGTCACGAGCAAATAAGTCAATGGTCATGTGTGCTGCAGCTTCAGCCCGATCCTCCCACTCCAAAAGACTGTTACATTGAACTGGCTAACAGCAAAAGGAACAAAAACAGACACCCCTGTCTAGCACCAGAGTGCATATTAAACCTCTCAGAAACACGAATATCCAAGCAAGCCATCCCACATCCCTGTGTACATCAGGCCAAGGGCTTCAACCAGTTGTGCAAGAAAAATGTTTTGTTAAGCACTGTTGTAAAGTTTCTTCACAAAAGCCAATCCAGAGACCTTTTCTGCATCTGTGCGTAGTGCAGTCTGATATACACTGGCCTTTTGCCACCCATTCAAAGTGGCCCATCTCCCTCCTTACACAACCTTGGTATTGCCTTTTTGGAATCATTCCAGCTTTATTGGAGTGTATTAATACCACAGGCAGCTTCTTAGCTGTTTTGATCCAAAGGGCCATATACATTTTGTGGTTTGGGTTTAATACAGAAATGGAATTTTTTAACACACTAATAATCAACAGCATCTTTTATGAGTAGTCACTAATGTGTGAATATTGGGGATTGCACCTGAAGTGCTAGGTGGCATTATACCAGGGATTTCATATGTCTTCAAGATGCGGCAGTCTTGGACTTGATTATGTGTAAGTAACAAGGGTGTGGGGAAGTGTGTCCACCACAATGGAGAGAGTAAAGTTGTTTGCCTTACTGCAAGAACACGGTTTAGTGATTGTTTCAAGTTTCACTGTTTGCAATGTTTTTTAATCTCAGTAATGAGGACCAGTCACAAAACAGTTAGTTTCTTATGAAGCCAAATAGGACAGTATCTGGATGGATCACAAAGGATTTTATCTAACTTTGGATGTCCTATTAACTATTGCAGTATTCTTTACATATAAGTGGTGTTCCACCCAGTAACCCGACATCTGGCCTGTGTACAAAAGCTTATTGCCACTGCCAGTACATGGGACTTCACATGTATGCTCTGACAAAGTCAGCTATAAAAGGACGTCTACATGTGCGATCCTCAGAACTGTTCTGCCACCATTTGGAAGGTTTGCTCCATGTACAATCTGCAGTCGGATTTTGTGTGTTGCTGCCAGCTTCAAGTAAGTAACCCGTTGGGGATTTATTTTCTTGCTACTGCCGTTTGTGTTTGCTCGTGTCATCCAGGAAGGGCAAGTGTAGGTGTGGAAGGCAGTTACCACATAAAGATAGCCATAGCATCTGTCTTTTCTGTTTAGGGCCTAGTCATGATTATCAGTTTCCCAGCCTGGGCGAGGATCACTCAGGATACCCGAGTTCTTTCCATCATCCAAAAAAGTATACCTCCTTTCATGGGGATTCCTCAGCCTTTTTTCTGTCAGCTACAACTGTTCCCAGCTCCTATCTCACTTACTTTCCCAAGACGCACTTGAAACTGTACCTCTGGATCAGAGAGGCATGGGGTTTTACTCAAGGATGTTTCTGGTTCCAAGAAAGGATGGTCCTTGGAGACCAAATCTAGATCGCTCCTACTTTAACACATTCCTGGAAGTGCCTTATTTCCGGATGCTGTCCCTTCAGACACTTTTCCCCCTGATTTCTGCTCAGTCTTTGATGGCTTTCTTGGATCTCAAAAAGATGCTTACCTGCATATACCCATTCACTGTCCATACAAGAAATGTTTACATTTCTTGGTGGGTTCTTTTCACTTTTAAATGTTCTTCGTGTTTCACTGTTACAGTCATCACATTTGGGTTATCCCTGCAAGGGTAGCCCTCAGTTGGCCCGAATACCAGAGCTGTAGTATTTCTGCGTCAGTTGCTGTCGCTGCAGGACTGACGTCAGGTCATCAGTGGTATAAAAATAGGCAGCCGACACCATTACATCAGTCTTTCTTGCCGTGGAGCCCGAAGCAGAAGCAGTTTGCACAAGTGCCAGTTGGCAGCTAACCGAGTTTTTCATTTCTGAATTCAAGCTGAAGTCTTCTAAAGCTAAGTACCCCATTGGGGATCCTTTTTTCTTTCTCTAACCTATGTCAGAAAAAGTTAACAATTGTCTCACCTGTGGAAAGGAAATACCATGGATATTTTCATTCCTACTGCTTCGCTTGCTTAGGCCCAGACCACAACATTCCTTGCTGTCACATTTGTGCTTTGTTCAACGGCAGAACTATACGTCGTCGGGCCCTTATTATAGCTAGATATTTTCTCTCTCATTCCTCGACTTCTGATATGGCTTCGGTAAGCCATCCGACAACTGATCTTCTGAAAAAAACATAAGGATAAAGACAGAGACAGACCGCACTGGTCCAAAACTACCGACGACACTTCCGTTAAACTAGTCATCAGTTCTCCGGTCCTCAGTGAGGTGCGTTCGCAGCCCCTGATGCCTGCTTCTTTGGATTCGCAGGCTGCTACCAAGACCCTTTCGGAGTCCAGTATGCAGCAAGACTCTTCTTCGACTAAGGATCCTGCGGATGTCTCTACCTTGGATGGGTCCGGAGCCGCTGAGCAGGCACCGGCTTCCAAGGAAGTACTTCGCACTACCGATACTCAACACAAACAGTCAACTTCTTTCACATCTACAGTTCTTTCGAAAACTACCGAGTTTCTAAGGCCCAGGGTACAAACTACAAAAAAAACAACCCAAGCTCGGGCCCCTGCTTCCTTGCCTTAGTCTCATATACTTAAAATGGCGGAAGACCTTATAATGCTTATCAGGGGAAGCCACGCTACCCCTTCCAAAAATAAGAGACTTGTCCCCAGTAGTTTTATCTAAACAGGAGTCCGATGACTTTAAATATGAAGATATGCAACCCCTCTCTGCTTATGAGGATTTTGATGCAGAAGAATCCATCCCTTCAGCCTTCCCACCTGAGGACTTTTCCTTTGGAGAAACCCTACATATTCTAAGGGAGCATTTCCAATGGGAATGTGAGGACTATCCTCAGTCAAAAAAGAGACTCAAGGAATTCTTGGATCTTCCACAGCACAGACCTCTGGCCATTCCTCCTGTCCTGGATGTTGTGGATGATGTCTTTATGGAATCCAGTCTGACTCCTGTCACCCTCCCTCCTGCTCCCAGGAAACCTGACAGGTACTATAGAGTCCCTGACTCTCACAAGTTTCTTTTCAAAAATCCTACTGCTGACCCCAAGGTCATCTCTCAAAGACCTAAAGGAATCAGAACAACTTCACCTAAGAATCCCACCCCCTCAGGTAGGGATTCCAGAGCATCAGACAGATGGGGTAAAAAAAGTATACACCTCTGCTACTCTTGCTATTAGAGCATTAAATTGTCAGTTCTATATGCTGAAATATCAGCAACCTACAATGGAACTCCTCAAAGAAAAAATATCTTCTTTCCCTGCTTGTGCAGAAAATAGATTTACAAAAGTCAATGCATTCTGCAAGTCAAGTGACTAAGCACACCTTACAATGTGGTTTTGATGCCCTAGAAGCATTTTGCAGGGCAGCAGTTACTGGTTCTGTACTTAGAAGACAGGTTTGGCTTAAGGAACAGACCTTGCCAGACCATGTCAAATCTAAATTATTGGGTGCACCCTTGCACAAAGCACCAAGGCAGAAGAGGTCCTAAAAAAGATGGAGGGAAAAAAAAAAACTAAATCTATGCAGGCAGTTAAGGATTTCTTACAGGTCCAGCCACCGAGGTTCAGTAGGTATTGGTCCTCCAAGCACTGGTCCTTTCCTGCCCCCCCAGGTGAGCTCAGCCCAGACCAAGGGGAAGCAGGACCCCCAGACAGCCCCAGGGAGTGCAGAGATCTAAGCAATGGAGTTCCTCCTCTTCAAAACTAGGGAGTGCTAAGCCACCCCCTTATAGTAAAAGCTCTCAATGATTTTACACTTCTATCTCCTCCCTTTGCCAACCTGCACTTGCCCCTAGGAGGAAAACTCTCCTTCCACGCAAGCAACTGGGCCACCATTACCAACGACCGCTGGGTCCTCAACATAGTGTCCCAGGGAGACAAATTTTATTTTCACACTCTGCCAACCCCAAAAGGGTTCCCTGATCTTCCCCCAAACCACTGACCAGTGGGGAGAGGCCAAGTACCCAGAAAAGAGGGCACATGGCACCCCATCCTCGACCTATTAATTCTCAACACCTTTCTGGTGATACCAAAATTCTAAATGCTCACCCTCCAGCAGGAGGCCTACCTACACAATACCAATCAGGGAATCGTGCAGGGAAATATCCACGTTTCAGAGCAGGATCACTGCACTTTCAGTTCTTTGTACTTCCCTTTGGCTTATTCACTGCTCCCAGAGTTTTCCCAAAATGTGTGGCTCCCGCCATTGCTTTTTGCAGGCAAGAAATATTTAAATTTACCCATACTTGGACAACTACCTGATTCAGGCAGACAGGAAAGCCACTAAAACTCCTGACCTTTGTAAAGGACCTACTGACCTCCATGGGGTGTACTGTCAACAAAAATAAATCAAAACTAGTACCCGCACAAAAAAATGTATTCCTGGAAGCAAGCCTGGACACAGCATCCCGGATTGCATTCCTTAAACCAGAAAAACAAACCTACCTGACAACCTGCTTCTCTTAACTAGCCACCAGGACCCAGTTATCCACAAGGAAAATCCTGCAAGCACTATGGTTCATGGCTTCTTGCATTCTACTCATTCCATATGCCAGACTGCATATGAGGAAACTACAGTGGTACCTAAAAAGCCTTTGGTGTCAGCATTCTCAAGACCTGGAAACTCTTATACCAGTGATACCTTGTCTAAGGAAGGATTTTCTTTGGTGGGCAGCAGCATGCTACCACAACAAGGGACTTCCCTTTGCACTACCCCACGCCGCCCAGACCCTCACCACAGATGCATCGGTCTATGCCTGGGGTGCACACCTGGACGGCAGGTACATTCAAGGCCAGTAGAGCCCAAATCAAATACTTCTGCACATCAGCCAAAAAGAGATGTTAGCTATTCAGCACGCCTTGATAGGTTTCAGACCCCTGGTCTCCACGGGGCCTCTGCTGATCAAAATAGACAATACCATGGTGATGTGGTACATCAACAAGCAGGGAGGGACTCACTCTTATCCTCTGTGCAGGCTCGTCATGACCCTTCAGCACACGGTCGCAGCCATGCAACTACACCTGTTAGCTCAATTCCTGCCAGGCTCTCTAAACTGTCTGACAGACAACCTATGCAGAAACCTGTTAGACCCGCATGAATGGCAACTATACCAAAGAACCTTCACCCTTGTAACACAGAAATGGGGCACCCCGAAGGTAGACCTCCTTGCTTTTCACTCCAGTCATCAGCTCAGCAAATTCTGCACCAGGTATCCTCACAGCAAGGCCTGGAAAGTGGATGCTCTATCCTTCCAGTGAGTAAACCTGTCAGTCTATGCATTTCCCCCTCTACCACTCATTTCAAGGGTGCTGCTCAAAATAAGGGAGAAAGAACCAAGGACAGTCCAGATTGTCCCAGACTGGCCACGGCAGCACTGGTACCCACTGCTGCACAGCCTGTCACCCCTGCCACCATGGCACCTACCTCAGATCCCAACACTCCTGACCCAGATGAATGGAGAATTTATGCATCCCAATTCCAGACTCTCAGTCCGGCAGTCTGGCTTATTCCCTGACCTCTCCTCAAGCTGCCAGTCTACGCAAACAAATTCTAGATGTTATACATGAGACCAGACACCCAAGCACTAGAAAGTCTTATGCTGACAAGTGGAAAAGGTTTTGCACCTGGATCCAGGCTAAGGGAGTCAGAACGGCACAGCCCATCCTACCTCTCATCCTGGATTACCTGGCAGACCTACTACACAAGGGTCTATCCTTCTCTTCTATTAAAATTCATGCCTCTGCCATCTCTGCTCATTTCAGCACAGAGCCACGTCTTTTCTCACACCCTCTCATCAAACAGTTCCTTAGAGGGGCTAACAACTTGAGGCCACCCAGAAGAGTTTCTACACCAGCTTGGGACCTAAACTTTATGTTGGAAAAGCTCATCCTGCCCCCCCCCCCCCTTGAACCTGCAACTTTAACAGAGTTAACATTTTTCTCTTGGAAGACAGCCTTGCTTCTGGCTATCACTTCAGCTAGAAGAGTATCAGAGCTACAAGCACTTATGGCTGTAGTGCCATTCATCTTTTTTCATGGTGACAGGGTCTTCCTCAGGACTAACCCATCTTTCATGCCAAAAGTGGTGTCCAGTGTGGCTCTCAACCAATCCATTAATTTGCCCACCTTTTTCTTACCCACAATACAAGGGGGAAAGGATTCTGCACTGTCTAGATGTGCACAGACAGCTCAGATTCTACCTAGACAGGACTAAATCTTTTAGAAAAACTGATTAATTGTTAGTCAGATTTGCTGCAAGAGCAGAGGGCAAGGCCATACCCAAACAAACAATTTCCAAATGGATAGCACATTGCATCCATTTCTGCTACAAACAGCATGGAAAACCTCCCCCCAGGGGGGTCAGGACACATTCCACCAGAGCAACCTCCACCTTTGCAGCTTTCCTCAGAGGGGTCCCCACCAGTGACATGCTGGAGGCTGCAACATGTACTTCTGTTCATACCTTTACCAAGCATTACCATCTGCCTCTCTTCTCCATATCCCGGGCAGGCTTTGCCTCTGCAGTCTTGAAGGACATCCTAGCCAGCCCCCAGTCTTCTTGACTGCCTCCACGCTTTTTCTTCACCTTTGGGAATCAACCCAAATGTGATGACTGCAACAGTGAAACACGAAGAACATAGTACAGTTGTTGTACACTTATCATAAATGTAGATGTTCAAGTGTATTCACTGTTGCAGTCCTGGTTTCCCTCCCTCCACCCCCCTTGTCTCTCTCTCTCTCCTTACAAGGAATTTTTGGTATTTACTTTCTACTGGTGGTGGTCTTGCACCATAACCTAACTCCTTTTTGAGGGCTTCTGACATTTATTGCAAGAAAAACTGATGTAATGGCATTGGTTGCCTGTTGTTATACCACTGATGACCTGATGTCAGTCCTCGAGCAATAGCAACTGACGCAGAAATACTACGCCTCTGGTACTTGAGCTGACTGAGGGCTACCCCGGCAGGGATAACCCAAATGTGATGACTGCAACAGTGAATACACTCGAACATCTACATTTATGGTAAGTGTACACAACTGTACTTTCTCTGCCTTGCCCTTTGGTCTGTCCACTGCTCCAAGGGTATTCACAAAGTGGTTGGCCCCTGTCATTGTTTTCTTGACGGTCTAAAGGGTTTAGGTTTATCCCTACCTGGACGATCTTCTTTTTCTAGCCAACAATTCAGATCACTTGTTTCAACACCTTGTGAAGATCATTCATATCCCTTCAGGGCCTAGGGTTCACAATAAATTTCAAGAAATACAGTCTGACTCCATCTCAGGAACATAGAAGAGAGGGACATCTATGGTTATGGTAAGATTTTACACAACTGTCCAGTCACTCTTACCATGACTGCTCCCATGAATCTGAAGGGTTAACCTCTGGAGATGTAAATGGAAACCGCATACCTGAAGGAGAAGCACCAAACCCTGCAGCAGAGAATCCCTGAATAACTTGGCTGTCCACTTGTCATAATATCCTTTCTTAGCCCATTCCTAACAACTGGGCTTTAAAAGTGCTTCTTTACATATCTGAAAGACGTGGAATGTCCTCTATGATGTAAAACTTTCCAATGTATACTTTGCTAAGGAATTCTGTACAAATTCAAAAATGCTTTGACATTATTTGTAGACTTTCATGTCTCCCATCCCTATCCCACCTCACATACGTAGCTTTTGCAGGCTGTATATGCAAGAAATGTGGGCTATTTTCAAAATGACATGCACATTCAATAGGCAATAAGTGACACTGAACCCCAGGCCACTCCAGAAAATCATCAAAGAATGGTGAGCAAGCATTTAAGATGTATAAACTGTGTCATCCACCTTTACAGCAGTCTGAGGTCATTTTCCTAAACCCAAGATGAGTCACAATTTCTGAACTAGTCTAATGACTTGTAAAAGCTGTAATGCTGTGAGAAATACTGAAGAAGAAAACACAGTAACCACTCAGCCAAAATTCCTCCTTCCTGATTGTCCCTTGTTGGTCCTTTTACTTATCTTAGTCCTGCTAGGTATGTACGGCTTTTAAATTCCTTATATTAGATATTCTCTTAACTTTTAGACTCCAGTAATCTGGTTTTGACTTTCTGCTTTGATCTTGATTAAGAACTTGACTTCACTAATCCTCCTCTAATTTTTATTGTAAATCTTGTTGGCCTTCCTGACTTGCTGTGCCTGGCTTTAATTTTCTCTACTGTGGTAATCTTGCAGGTGTACAGCAAAACAGTAAACGTGGCCTTGGTAATAAATTACATATTTGATTTGAAAGCTTGCTAATGAGAAATGGATCTTAACTTTCTCTTATTCAGTAGCACTTAATCATTTGCTTTATTGTAACTAGTATTTTGCATGTTTTTAAGTGTAGCTGTTTTTTCAGCTTTTAAAAACGGGGTAGTTTGTTGATGCATTGTATTGGCTTATGTTTGAATTAAATTTTAGTAAGTATGCAATAGTTTTGATTTGGGGAAAGGCTGATAAATGTTATTGTTGTTGCTTTCTTTTTTGACTATTGTTGATATTAGCACAATTCGATTGTGAAGACCTTCCTTTTAGTGGGTCTTCTGTTGGATATTCACAATACGGAATGTGGCATATTTCTTCCATAAAATACGGTGTTCAGAAGCAATACCACACCACCATTGCATGCTGTGAAATAATGCACCAGCTAAGTAAACATGCTGACCCCTGCTGCCAGTCATTACTTTTTTGTTTTTTGCCTTTTACACAGTTTGCTGTCATTTGTGAAGTCCTAAAAAAATTCATCATAAGGAATCCTACTGCAGTAATTTGTTGTTGTCCATGGGAATTAGTTGCAAGTGGATGTTCATCTTTGTGGACAAACTTCTACAGCTGTTCATCATTCCTGATGTAGAGCTAGTCACCTCCTCATATTATTATGCACTCGGGTTTAAAACAGAGAGCATTTTTTTTTTTGTGAAAGAAATGCATGGTTTTCAGATACTCCATTCCTTCCAGGCAGTTTCCAGAGAGGGATAGGTCTTCGGATCTGACCTCAGACACTTTTAGATTTTAGGATCCACAGCCTAGACCCCTCCCCTTACCTGTAATCCCTTCCTATCCCCAAGTTTACCCCAGATCTCATTCATCACTCGTAGAAAACAGACATGTTCTGCTCGGCTGAGGCTTACCTCAGCTATGTTCTTGCTTTATTGTTGCTGCTATTGTGTTGTTGTAGTTTTTAATCTTCCCCTTGTGATAAGGTACTTTTTCTTGCATTTCTTTCCGTACCTGAAAAGTTTTTTTCTCTGTAAAGTGATTTTTTCCTGTTTTTGTTTCGCACCTTTGCCTGTCATCTTTCTATATTTGAGTGTTAATATATAGATATTCATAGATATATTTGAGTTTTTGTATATAGATATGTTATTCTTCATATATTTTATCACTGTTGGTATTTTTGTCTTAAAAATATATTTTCTTGCACTGTGTGATGTTTTCTCTTCCCTCGTTGTTTAGCTTAGTCATGCCTGACAGGTCATCATGCCCACTTGGATGAGGACTGCTCTGTCTCTATGGCCTTTGGCAGCTGGGCTGTTTGAGTGTAGAAACAAACCTGTCATGAAAGAACTCCCTGCTTCTTCAGAAGAATCATTTAAGTCTTTGCCTTCATCTGTATTCTCCCCATCTGGTAAAAAAGCTTCTGACAAATCTAAAGGGGGGAGGAGTGACAAGCCTACAGACAAGAGCAAAGAGACAAGGAATTTCTTCCATGACTGTTGTCCTTCCTGAGTATCTTCGGCTTCGGCCTTGGCCTCTGCAAGGTTCAGATAATTGAATCATGCTCCCCAATCAGATCAAACATCTGCAAAATTCAGAACCCCTCCCTTACCACAGCTGAGGTACTCACTGAGGCAGATCTCTCCCTGGCTGCATTTCCTCTTTCATCAGGTTAGACCAGTACAAAGATCATCTAGACCTTTATTTCTGTCTTCCTCTCTAAGGTCTGATAGGTCTACTAGAAATCTGACAGAAGCAGATATGGATAGAATGATGAGGAAGTTCCTCCGGATTCAAATTCAGATGGGGGTTCTCCCAGATCTAGCTCCCATTGGACCCATGAGCTTTACCCCTTTCACCTTGCCAATTGTTGGTCTTACTCCATTCGGGTCTCCGTCTTTGGAGACTGTGGATCTGAGATTTCCATAAGAATTTTCAGCATTGGATCTGAAGATTTGGTCTTCTTCCTCTCCATTGACTTTCCTGATTCCACCAGCTCAGAGTTCCTTGGATCCAGAGGGATCTTGGAGCTAAATCTTTGGCACCAGATGTTCTTCATGTTTCACTGTTGCAGTCATCACGTTTGAGTTATCCCTGTCAGGGTGGCCCTCGGCCGGCCCGAATACCAGAGACTTAGTATTTCTGCATTGGTTGCTGTCGCTTAAGGACTGACGTCAGGTCGTCAGTAGTATAAAGTAATGCAGCCACGCCATTACATCAGTCTTTCTTGTCGTGGTGCCCAAAGCAGAAGCAGTTCGCACGAGTGCTGGTTGGCTGCTACCTGAGTTTCGTATACCGAATTGAAGTTGAAGTCTTCTAAAGCCAAGTACCTCTTTGGGATCCTTTTTTCTTCCACTAACCGATGTCAGAAAAATTTAATAATTGTCTTGCCTGTAGAAAACAAATACCACACCAAGACTTCCACTCTTACTGCTTCACTAGGCCCAGACCACGACGTCCCTCGTCGCTTCTGTGCTTTGTTCAATGCCAGAACTATCCGTCGGGCACTTATTGTAGCCAGATTTTTTCACTTACAGTCCTCGAATTCCGATATGGCTTCGGTAAGCCATCTGATAGATCTTTTGAAAAAAACGTAAAGATAAAGACAGAGACAGACCGCACAGGTCCAAACCTACCGACGCTTCCGTTAAGCTAGTCATCAGTTCTCTGGTCCTCAGTAAGGTGCATTCACAGTCCCTGATGCCCGCTTCTGTTGATTTGCAGGCCGCTACCAAGACCCTTTCGGAGTCCGGTATGCCACAAAACTCTTCTTTGATTAAGGATCCTATGGTCCTCTCAACCTTGGATGGGTTCGGAGGTGCTGAGCAGGCACCGGCTTCCGAGGAAGTCCTTCGTACTACCGAATCTCGGCACAGACTGACATCTTCTTTCACAACTAACGTTCTTTCTAAAATTACAGAGTTTCTTAGGTCCAAGGTATGAAACACACCCAAGAAACCGACCCACTCTCAGGCGCCTGCTACATTCCCTCAATCTCAAATGCTTAAAATGGCGGAAGACCTTATCATGCTGATCAGGGGAAGCCAAGCTACCCCCTCCAAAAGGAAGAGAGATCTGTCTACTGTAGTTTTGTCTGAACAAGAGTCAGATGAATCTGATGCATCTGAATATGAAGACATGCAACCCTTCTCCACTTATGAGGATTCTGATGCAGAGGATTCCATTCCTTCAGCCTCTCCTCCAGAGGATTTTTCCTTTGGGGAAACCCTGCATACCTTAAGGGAGCATTTCCAATGGGAGAGTCAGAACTGCTCTCAGTCTAAAAAGAGATTCGGGGAATTCCTGGATCTTCCACAGCACAGATCTTTGGCCATCCCCCCAGTCCTGGATGTTGTGGAGGATGTTTTTCTCATATCCAACTTGACTCCTGACGCCCTTCCTCCTGCTCTCAGAAAACCAGACAGGTACTACAGAGTCCCTGACTCCCACAAATATCTTTTTAAAAATCCTACAGTTGATCCCGAGGTCATTTCTCAAGGGCCGAAAGGAATTAAAGCAATCTCTACTAAGAATCCCACCACCTCAGACAGGGATTCCCGAGCTTTGGACAGATGGTGTAAGAAAGTGTACACCTCAGCTACTCTTGCTATCAAGGCAATAAATTGTCAGTTCCATATGCTAAAATTTCAGCAACATACCTTAAACAAAAAATGTCTTCCTTTCCTGCTTGGGCAGAATCTGAAGATTTACAAGAGTTAATGCATTCTCCAAGTCAATAACTAAACACACCTTGCACTGTGGTTTTGACACCCTGAAGCTTTTTGCAGGGTAGCAGTCACTGGATCTGTCATTAGAAGCATGCATGGCTTAAGGAACAGCCCCTGCCAGATCATGTCAAATCTAAATTGTTGGATGCCCCCTTGTACAAAGATAACTTATTTGGCACTAAGATAGAAGAGGACTTAAAAAAAGATGGAAGAAAAAGCAAAATCTATACAAATTTTCCTTCCAACCCCAAAAGGGTTCCCAGATCTACCACCAAATCAGTGGCCAGAGGCTCAAAAGCAAATCCTTTCCCTGCTTTTCTATAAGGGCAGTAGAGCACATTCCTGCAGAACAGATAGGCCAAGGTTTCTACTCCTGACTTTTTCTCGTGCCCAGAAAAGTGGGTTCCTGGCTGCCCCATCCTCGATCTATCCATTCTAAACGCCTTCCTGGTGATCCCAAAATGCCACCCTCCAGCAGCTGCTGCCCATGTTCTCCAAGGATGCTTGGCTAGCCACCCTAAATCTAAAAGAGGCCTACCTCCACATTCCTATCAGGCAATCATGCAGGAAATATCTCCGCTTCAGAGCAGGATCTCAACACTTTCAGTTCTCTGCGCTTCCTTTTGGTTTATCTACTGCTCCCAGAATTTTCACAAAATGTCTGGCTCTGGTCATTACCTTTTGCAGACAAAGAAATATTCAGATTTAGCCATACTTAAGATGACTGCCTTATTCAGGCAGACAGCCAGGAGAAGCTGCTCAAGCACCTGGCCTTTGTAAAGTCCCTACTAACCTCCCTAGGGTACACGTTTAATGAAAAGAAATCCAAACAGGTGCCCACCCAAAGGATAATCTTCCTGGGAGTAAGTCTGGACGTCGCTTCCCAGATGGCATACCTTACTCCAGAGAAACAAATTTTCCCGACAGCCTACTTCTCTCAGCTAGACACCAGGCCCCAGCTAACTGCAAGGAAGATCCTGCAAGCTCTGGAGTTCATGGCATCTTGCATACTATGCATTCCGTATACCAGAGTGCATATGATGCAACTTCAGTGGTACCTAAAGAGCCTTTGGTGCCAACACTCTCAATACCTGGAAACTCTTCTACCTGTAATTCCTTGCCTCAGAAAAGATTTTCTTTGGTGGCTCCCACAACAAGGGAATTCCTTTCTTCCCACCCCATGCCGCCCAGACACTCACCACAGATGCATCCGACTACGCTTAGGGTGCACACCTGGATGGCAGGTGCATACAGGGCCAATGGAGCCCACAGCAAATCCCTCTGCACATCAGTCAAAAAGAGATGATGGCTGTGCAGCTCGCCTTGATAGTGTTCAAGCCCCTTCTCTCTCCAGGGGCTCTTCTGATCAAAACAGACAACATCACTGTGATGTGGTACATCAACAAGCAGGGAGGGACTCGCTCCTACTCTCTCTGCAGGCTGGCAATGAGTCTTTGCCACACAGCCTCTGCTATGCAACTCCACCTGTTAGCACAATTCCTACCAGGCTTTCTCAACTGTCTGGCAGACCAGTTGAGCAGAAATCTTCTGGACCTACACAAGTGACAACTCAACAGAAGTACCTTCACCCGAATAACTCCGAAATAGGGAACCTCGAAGGTCAACCTCTTTGCCTCCCACACCAACCATCAGCTCAGCATATTCTGCACCGGGGAGCATCACTGCATGGCTTGAAAAGTGGATGCCCTGTCTTTCCCCTGGGAAATCTAACTGTCTATGCTTTTCCTCCCCTACCTCTCATCCCCAGGGTACTGCTCAGAATAAGGGAGGAAAAACCATGGTCCATTCTTATAGCTCCAGACTGGCCCTACCAGCACTGGTACCCCTTGCTGCGCAGCCCGTCCTCACCACCCCCATGGCATCTTCCAAACCTCCAGACCCAGAGGGAAGGGGATTCTTGCATCTCCAATTGCAGACACTCAGTTTGGCAGCTTGGCTTATTCCCTAACCCCAACCAATATGCCAGCCTCAGTAAACAGGTTCCGGATGTTGTCCGTGAGGCCAGACGTCCTAGCACCAGAAGGTCTTATGCTGATAAATGGAAAAGGTTCTGCACCTGGATCCGGGCTGAAGGAGCCAACATGGCACAGCCCTCCCTCCCTCTCAGCCTGGATTACTTAGCTGACCTACTACATAATGGCTTCTCTTTCTCCTCTATAAAAATTCATGCCTCTGTTACTTTTGCTCATTTTCCCACTGAGCAGCCCCTTTGCTCACACCCTTTGACCAAACAGGTTCTAAGAGGGGCTAGCAACTAGAGGCCACCCAGAAGGGCACCAACACCAGCTTGGGACCTTAACTTTGTATTGGAAAAACTCACCCTGCCCCTTTCGAACCAGCTTCTTCTGCAGAGCTAAAATTTCTCTCCTGAAAGACCGCATTCCTTCTGGCCATCACTTCAGCCAGGAGAGTCTCTGAGCTGCAAGCACTCACGGCTGTGGAACCCTTCATCATCTTTCATGGAGACAGGATATCCCTCAGAACTAACCCATCCTTCATGCCCAAGGTGGTGTCCAGTGTGCTCTCAACCAATCCATTTATTTGCCCTCCTTTTTTCCTAATCCCCAGAACAAGTGGGAAAGAATTCTTCACTCTCTCAATGTGCAGAGACAGCTCAGATTCTAATCTAGACAGGACTAAATCCTTCAGAAAGTCTGATCAATTGCTGGTTAGCTTTGCTACAGGGACAGAAGGCAAAGCCATCTCCAAACAAACCATTTCCAAATGGATAGCACACTGCATCCATTTCTGCTACAAACAGCATGGAAAGTCTCCCCCCAAGGGGGTCAGGGCACACTCCACCAGAGCAGCCTCCACCTCTGCGGCTTTCCTCAGAGTCCCCACCAGGGGCATCCTGGAGGCTGCCACCTGGACATTTGTTCACACTTTTACCAAGCATTACCACATGCCTCTCTTCTCCAAATCCAGGGCAGGGTTTGCCTCTGCAGCCTTACAGGGCATCCTAGCCAGCCCTTAGTTTCATTGACTGCCTCCACCCTTTTCCTCAGCTTTGAGAATCAACCCAAATGGGATGACTGCAACAGTGAAACACGAAGAACATAGTACAGTTACCATAAATGTAGATGTTCGAGTGTATTCACTGTTGCAGTCCTGGTTTCCCCCCTCCATCCGCCTTTTCTTCTCTTTCTCCTTCTGTTACCATTCTAACTTATTGTTCTCCTTTCCTTTCAAGGGACATATTGGTATTTATTTTCCCCTGGTGGAGTTTCTTCCACCAGACCCTGGCCTTCTACTTGGGGGCTCCTGATAGGTTAGGGCATGAAAACTGATGTAATGGTGTCGGCTGCCTTACTTTATGCTACTGACTACCTGACGTCAGTCCTCAAGTGACAGCAACTGATGCAGAAATACTATGTCTCTGCTATTCGGGCTGGCCAAGGGGTACCCTGGCAGGGATAATCCAAATGTGATGAGTGCAACAGTGAATACACTCGAACATCTATATTTATGGTAAGTGTCCACAACTGTACTTACTGAGGTCAGGGGATTGACTCCAAGAGTGTTGAAGCCATCCCTTCCTCTTGGAGCTTTGGTGTTAGACTGATCAACTCTGGTGTCAGTCTCTGAGCAGGGTCAAGCTGGTTGCCTCAGCCATCCAGGTGTGGAGTTCTCTAATCCTACTGGGATGGTTCAGGACCCCCCCCCCCAGCTTCTGCCTTTGAAGTAGTTGAGAGAGCAGTTTCCAGTGTAGATGAACACACTTCCTTTTCTGTCTTGGTTCCACCCACCTAACAGCTGAAAAACATGGGTCCTGATCCTACTCATTCTATTCCGTTGGGACAAATGGTTCCTTCAAGCCTTGAGGCATTCCACGTACAGGACACCCAGCAGTCTTCCAAGTCTTCTCCAGAACATCTCCCTGCTGTGCTACCTTGGAAACATACGTATAAGAGAAGTCACCTTGACTCCCCTAGAACACCATCCTGAAGACAGCAATTTTGATGATGGGGAAGGATCCCCAGATCAACAGTTGAGGATGTCTCATTCAGGGGGATGCTCTAAATTCTGAGACAGAAAGAAGGTTGGTCTTCCAAAGCTCCCTCCCAAGAAGAGTCTGTATTTCTTGAGGATTTTGGATCTGGCTCAGCTACTTTGGGTTGTCCTTCCTGCTAATGAGATGTTGAATTTGATCTGTTTGCAAGCATGGAATGAACCAGGTGTGATGGAATAAATACCCAGAAAACCAGATAAATAGCTTGTAGCTGTGAAAGACCAACCATATTGGAGCAAGTGCCCAGCAGTGGTGGTACCAGCAGCCACCAAAAAGGAGCTCACAATGGAGAGCCTAACTGTTCATCCCCTAACAGAGTCTAGGGCTTTTGATGTATTTGGAAAGCGAGTTTACACTTCTGCTAACTTTGCATTAAGGTTGTTTAACTATTTGGCACATATTAAGATGTTTCAGAGAGATCTGGCATGTTTGCAGAGGACAAGAAGACTGTGGACTCACAACTGGCCACCCATCAGTCCCTGTCAAATGCCTCTGCATCTGATATCCAGTGCATCTGAGGGTGCCTCGAGAGCCACAGGTATAGGCATTACCTTAAGTAGACATGATTGGTTGCACTTGTGTGACTTTGCAGAGACTTTAAGACATCTTTTGTAAATTCCCCCAATGATGGTTCAATCCTTTTTTGGACTACTTGTCAAAGATGCAATCTTCAGATGTCAGCAAGACAGGAAATCCCTTTCTACCATAGGAGTACAAGTTTTCTATGCCCCAGAAGATCATTCTTTAAAAACTAGAAGGGGGGCAAGAGGGTGTGATTCAAGAGGTCTCAAGGGTTCTCTTCAGATAGTTCTAAAGACAGATTTCCACCCATGGCAGAGGGGTGAATTCAAGTGGTGAACACATGCCACACGTCAGTAGAAGCCCACAAAATCAGGCCTCAGGGGTCCCTTCTCCAAGAAGCTTTTTCAGTGTTTCTGAATAGTTGCCCAGTGGCAGTCGTGGGTAGTTATCTCTGCACCCAGAAACCTGGACATCCATCAACAAAGCTATGTGGATGCGAACAGTCATAACTAGGAGGCTGTTCCACTCCCTTTATTTGCCTACCTGCAGTACAAAAGAAAATTCCCAGTGTTCCAACCTTGCAAAGGAAGGAGGTGGCTATAGAAATAAAGCTGCTAGGCAAACGAGTCATCCGGGAAATCCCACCACAACAAAAAGGATTTGCATCTTACTCAAGATTCTTTTCAGTGCCAAAAAAGAATGTGGACCTCAGGCCAATTTTGGACCTTTGCCATCTCAGTCAGTATGTCAAACACATGCAGTTCACAGATGGTCACAGTACAAGTCCATCCTTCACCATTTTTTAGAAAGAACGATTTGACGTTTTTAATAGACCTTCAGGATGCATACTACCACATTGTGATAGACAGGTGGTCCAGAAGGCTTCTCCACTTCTGGCTAGAGCCAGTGACTTCCAATTTAGAGCCTTGTCCTTTGGTCTGACCACAGTCCCCTGGATGTTCAACAAATGTATGCCAGTGGTTGCAGCTCATCTTGGACTGCAAGGGTTCCAAGTGTTTCCCTACTTTATCCACTGGCCCATCACCACTCCTACCATGTCTCTTCTAGTCCATGCCGGGAACTTGCTGTTCTGTCTTTGCTCACTGTTGAGCATAACAGTGAATCAGGACAAATCACATTTTTGTTTTGTAGAAACTGTTAAGTTTATAAGAGCTCACTTAGATAGCACTACACAGATACCAAAGCTTCCAGTGAGGAGACTGCCACTCTGTGCAACCAGGCCCTACAGTTTCTATTTATTTATTTATTTGTATTTGTTTTCTGGGGTGAAGCACTGATCTCCATGGTCTTTTTTTCAGATTCAGGCAAGGAACCACCAGTGTCTGGTTAAGTGACTTGCTCAGAGTTACACTTTCCTGTAAAATGCCACCAGCCAGATTGGTTCTACACCTAATGCGGTTGATGCTGGTTTCCATTACCTTTCTTCCCTTGGCGAGATATATGAAAATTCTTCAGTGGACACTGACAGTTCAATGGTGCATCAGATTCCAAGCCATGAGTTTTCGGATTTGTTGGACAAACATTTGCATGACTCACATAAGGTAGTGGTTCCATCTTCCAAGATTCACCGGGGTCAACCATTTGTGCCCCCCCTGCTAAAGCTGCAGTGACCATGGATGCTTCAAAACTAGGGTGGAGGTGTGGCATTACGATCCAAGGCATGTGGCCCCCATCTGAGACCAGGCTTCGCATCATTGTCTTCAAGATGAGGGATGTCCTCCTTTCATTGTATGCATATCCGGAGGCCCTTCCTATAGGGATGATTTCTATCCAGGCGAACAACATGTCAGTCTGGTAGTCAGCAAACAAGGGGGAACACATTCCTACCCTCTGTGTCAAGCAGCCATGACAGTGTGGTGCAGTGGGCTACATCTTCCAACCACTTTCTAATAACAGTGCACATACCAGAGAAATCCAACATTTTTCTGGGCAGGTTTAGCAGATCAATTCTGCTTCCTTATAAGTGGCCTCCAAGTCCAACAGTGGCAAAATACATTTTTTGTCAGGTGGGTCAACTATGCTGCAATGTTTTTTTTCTCTCCCATCATTTCCAAATGCAGTTTTTTTTCACTGATCCAGCCCTAGAGGATGGGTTGCCAAGAGACACTCTAATGCATGCTTGGCTCCCTGGTCTCCTCTGTGCCTTTCCTCCTACTTAACTAATTTCAATTTTTTTCCAGAAAGCACTGACAGGTACAGTTTCCCTTCCTTTGGCCTCACGTGATATATCTGCCTTGGGTGCTGGACCCTGATCTAGGTCTTCTTTCTCACCATTCAGGCATGCTTCACCTGGACACTTGAACCCTCAGGTTAACTGTTTGGATTGTCCACTTCCAGTAGTGGCTAGTTAGTCCAGGATTTTTCCCAAGTGACACACAATCTTACTTCCTCCTATAAACCATGTACCAGAAATATTTATAACAAATGTTCATGTTGGAGAAAGCCATGCTGTCTTAGGATTCCTGAAACTGTGTAAAGCTTTCTTTAGAGGTTCCTTCCTACTTAGGCCCCCACTTAAGGATCCTGCACCTCCTTGGGATATGACCATTTTACTCCAGGCTTTAACCCAGCCACACTTTGAACCTGCTGCCAAGGTAGACATTACATTTTTGACCTGGAAACAGACTTTCTAGTTACCTTAGCTTGGGGACTGTCGGAACTTCACTCTGTCTTGCAAACCTCTGTATATTATATTTCACAAGGATAGGGTTGTCCTTGAGGACTAATCCATCTGTCATACCTAAGGTAGCTACAGAGACTGCTGTTAACCACTGCATCAGTCTACCAGTTCTCTTTCCAAATTTTTCAAATAAAGGAGAATATAGGCTTTATTTTTTGATGTGCATTTCTACCACCATCATACCAAAACATTTAAGAGGGTATCTTTATCTAGATGGTTAGCTGATTGTATTTCTTGTGTGTAGAGACAACAAGGCTTGATGCTACCTACAGTGGATATAAAAAGTTTACACATCTCTGTTAAAATGCCAGGTTTTTGTGATGTAAAAAAATTAGACCATGATAAATCATTTTAAAAATGTTCCTACCTTTAATGTGACTTATAACCTGTACAGTTCAATTGAAAAACAAACAAACTGTTAAGGGAAAAAAAAAAAAAACATGCAATAACCTGGTTGCACAAGTGTGCACACCCTTAAACTAATATTTTGTTAAAGCACCTTTTGATTTAATTACAGAATTCAGTCGTCTCAGGTACACACCTGCTATCAATTAGAGACTCTAATTAACCCCAAATAAAGTTCAGCTGTCCAAGTAGGACTTTCCTGACATGTACTCGGTTGCCTGCTACAGCAAAAGCCATGGATCCCAGAGAGTTTACAAAGCATCAAAGGGATCTCATTGTTGAAAAGTATCAGTCAGGAGAAGGATACAAAAAATTCCACAGCATTGGATGTACCATGGAACACCGTGAAGACAGGCATCAAAAAGTGGAGAAAATATGGAACAACAGTGATGTTGCAATTAACTGGATGTCCCTCCAAAATTGGAGAAAAGACAAGACAAAAACCTGGTCAGGGAGGCAGCCAAGATACCTCCAGCAATACTGAAGGAGCTGCAGGAATTTCTGACAAGTACTGGTTGTGTCTGGGCTATGGAGTATGGTTGCAAGACGGATGCTTTTTCTTACACAGAAAATCATCCAGGCCTGGCTAAAATTTGCAAAACAATACATCATATCTCCCAAAGCATGTGGGAAATTTGTTATGGTCTGATGAGACCAAGGTTGAACTTATTGGCCCGAATTCCAAATGTTACGTTTGGCACAAAAACAACACTTCATCACCAAAGAACACCATCCCTATGGTGAAGCATGGTGGTAGCAGTATCATGTTTTGGGGTTGCTTTTCTTCAGTTGGAACTGGGGCTTTAGTCAAAGTGGAGGGAATTATGAACAGTTCCAAATACCAGTCACTTTTGGCCCAAAACCTTCAGGCATCTGCTAGAAAGCTGAAGATGAAGAGGAATTTCACTTTTCAACATGACAGTGACCCCAAACATACATCCAAATCAATAAAAGAATGGCTTCACCAGAAGAAAATTCAAGTTTTAGAGCCCAGACCTAAATCCAATAGAAAATCTGTGGGGTGACCTGAAGAGGGCTGTGTACAAGAGATGTACTCGCAGTCTGACAGATTTGGAGTACTTTTGCAAGGAAGAGTAGGCAAATATTGGCAAGTCAAGATGTGCCATGCTGATCGATTCCTACTCAAGAATACTGAATGCTGGAATTAAATCAAAAGCTGCTTCAACAAAGTGTTAGTTTAAGGATGTGCACACTTATGCAACTAGCTTGCTGTATGTTATTTATTTTGTATATATTTCCCCTAACAGATTTGTTTTTTAGTTGAATTGTACAGGTTATAGGTCACATTAAAGGTGAGAAAAGTTTTGAAATGATTTATTGTGGTCTCATTTTTTTATATCAGAAAAACCTGGCATTTTAACAGGGGTGTGTAAACTTTTTATATCCACTGTAGACAAATCAAAGCTCATTCTGCTTAAATCTATCTCAGCGTACTTGGCCTCCTTTTCCAGGGCCTCATTTGACATAACATTCATACTCTCCTTTTTCATTATAAACTGGATTTGCTGTCCAGGAATAAGGTGGCTTTTTGTTAAGTCATCCTTTGTAGGTAGCATCCTTTCAAGAGACTACACTAAGAGCTAAGTAGCCGGGGACTGTGTCCCATCAACTGAGGAAGGGGTAGAGCAGACATTAGATATGAAAGGTATGCATTTACTGTAATGGTAGATCTGTATTCTCTGATTCAGTCCTTCCTCAACTTCCCTCTCTCTTTTCCCTTCCATTTTATGAACAATTTTGTTGTGTGCTTCTGGTATGACGGTATGACCTACCCTTCACCAAGTTATTACACTCTCTCAGCTCCAGAGCAGTGCTTTCTCAGACATCCTTTGATGTCCTTCTATTCACATGTTACAATATTCATAACAGTGGGGAGGTTGCTGCCTGCAGTGGTGACATCCGTCCAGTATAAAGTCTCACTTCAGGGGGGTACGTATGACGTCCTGTACCAGGGCCATAAAGCAATGTAAGGTATAAAAGTGACATCTGCCCCTATCCTCTTCAGAATTTTCTGCCGCAGTAAACGTCGGACTCTTGTTCGCCAGTTCGGAAAGCAGATCCTGATTTCTGAAATCCATCCAGACTACAGGAAATACCTTTGCTTTGCAGTAGGTTCCTGGCATTTTCAATTCTCTGTCTTGCCCTTTGGGCTCTCCACAACCTCTCAAGGGTTTACAAAATCTCTAGCACCTTTCATTGCTCATTGCAGAACACAGGGTATACAAATATACCCATACCTAGACAACCTGATGGTTCTTCATCAAGACTGCCAATTTCTGCAAGAGCACCTAAGACAGATGATCTACACCTTGACCCACCTAGGGTTCACTATAAACAATGAAAAGTCGCATCTGCAACCCACACAAGATATGATTTTCTTGGGATGCAGAATCAGAACAGACCTAATGAAAGCCTTTATCCCAGAACAAAGAATCTTGGATCTTGGCATATACTTCAACAAACTCAATAGTCTCCCTTCATTACCAGCATGAGAATTCCTAAGGATTCTGAGAAATATGGCTTCCCTGATACCCATGTTACCCTAACAAGACTCCACATGAGAAAGATCCAGTGGATCTTGAAGAACTTATGGAGTCAACATGCCCATCCCCTGGACTCTCCTCTCCCCGACTCCATTGTGTGAAGAAAGAAATCCAGTGGTGGATCTCTGCCATCCATCGCAACCAGGGACTTCCATTACAGGTACCTGCCCACCAGCAAGAACTCACCACAGACGCATCAGACTTGGGTTGGGGGGCAGTGCTACAGCACAATCGGTAAGACAGATCACTGTGCAAGGAAAATGATCCCCACTAAGACTAAGGGACCACATCATTGTCAATGTCAAAGAAATGAGGGCACCCCACCTAGCCCTACAAACTTTCAAAACAACCCTATTTCCAGAGACTCTCAAAGTGATCACGGACAACATGACTGTCATGTGGTATATAAACAAATGGGGGAGACATGATCCTACCCCCTTTGCAGCTTAGCCATCCAAATCTGGACATTAACAACAACCCTCAACGTCCATCTACTAGCAGTTTACATTCCCTCTACAGAGAATGTCATGGCAGACTATCTAACAGAACTTCAGCTCCCTCTCACGAATGGATGCTTCACAGAGAGGTATTCCTAGATCTTATACACAGGTAGGGTATTCCACAACTAGAGCTGTTTGCCTCCTCCCAGAACAAACAGAGGGCACAAGGACCCCAAATCAATTCACAAGCCTGGAAAGTGGATGCCTTCTCCTTTCCTTGGGGGAATGTATCTCTTTGCCTTCCCACCCTTCACTCTGATTCAGAAATTTGTCCTCAAGATCCAGAAGGGCAACCCAAAACTCCTGTTGGTGACCCCCTACTGGCCAAGACAGCATTGTTTTCCCCTTTTCTACCTACTAGCCAAGGGCAATCACCACAAGTTTACCCCACTGTATAGACTTCCTCACACAAAACATGGGATCCCTATTACATCCCCAGGTGAACAACTTTCAAGCTGACCTTATGGGTGATAGGGTTCTAATCCTCTTCAGACACCTATATTCAGAGGACGTACTCAATGTCCTGCAGGAGGCCAGGAAACCTAGCACGAGGACAAATTACATTACTAAATGGAAAAGATTTCCCAGATGGTGTCAGAGGAAAAAACAGGACCCTATGACTATTCCTGTTCCCTTGGTCCTTTCCTATTTGTGTGAGCTCCTTCACTCAGGACTCACCTACTCATTAGTCAAAGTCCCATTTTTATGCCATCTCTGCCTGTCTGCCCATGTTACCACCGCTGGTATCCAGATTGGATGTCAAGCTGTTCCTGAAAGGAGTCCTTCATATCAGGACCCCAGGAAGCCTAACCCTCCACCTTGGGACCTGAATTTTATACTAGAAAAACTAACACTCCCTTTTTTTGAACCCGCACGTTCAGTAACCCTAAAACTGTGCACCCTTAAAACGGCCTTACATTCACCAGAAGGGTATCAAAGATACAAGCCCCCTATGGCCATCCCTCCTTACCTCATTTCCACAAGGACAGGGTTGCCCTCAGAACTAATTCCTCCTTCATGTCTAAGTTGGTTAATGAACTTTAATTAAACTAAACCATCAGCCTTCCTGTTTTTTTACCCTAACTCCCAAAATGCCTCCGAGAGAACACTGCACTCTCTACATGTACACAGACAACTGAGATATTACTTAGACAAGACAAAATCTGATCAGCTTTTCATTTTCTTCCATCCTAGGGCTCTAGAGAAGGCAGTCACCAAACAAACCATTTTCTCATGGATCTTCAAATCTGTTGGAATGTATTCTGCTCATGGTAAAAACTTACAGGGCCATGTCAAATTGCACTCTACCAGAGCAGCTGCTTCCTCAGCTGCCTTTTTCAAGGGGGTTGACTATGCCTCAATTCTAGAAGCTTCCACTTGGGCATCAGCACACACATTTACCAAACATTACAAGCTGGACCTAGCCTCTATGGCTAGAACTTGGTTCGCCAGGTCCATTCTTCAGGATCTCATTGACCAAAGACCCCTATCCTCTACCCAAGTTTATACCTAAAAGCCTTGGCATTCTCCCTACTGTTATGAATACTGCAACATGTGAATAGAAGGACATCTAATAGTTGTGTACGAATCTACCATAACCTTAGATGTCCTTCTCTTCCATGTTGCAGTATTCAATCCCTCCCTTCCTGCCCCCTCTTGCTCACCTGCCTATTATAACTTACTTACCTGTAGGCACATCATCATTTTCCCTTCCTGCTGACTTCTCCACTAATCACAGACTAACAAGTACCCTTATGCTAGTCCACATGTAAGTATCTAGGGTCTAACTACCTTGACCCTCTTTAAATTTCCAGGTGTACTACTGTATGCGGCAGTCCATTCTGAAGAGGGTACATGCAGACGTCCCTTTTATACCTTAAATCACTTTATGGCCCTGATGCAGGGCATCACACTTACTCCCCCTGAAGCAAGACTTTGGTATACTGGCCAGATGTCGGTGCTGCAGGCACAACCTCCTCACTGTTATCAATACTGCAACATAGAAGTGAAGGCCGTCTAAGTTTATTGTAAGTTCTTACACAACTATTCTTTTCCTGGAGGTGGGTTACTTTATTCCCTTTTACTTTTGTCTGTGTGTCATTCGGTTACAGGCAAACCCAATCTCCAGTAATCAAGGAGACAGGAGGGAATTATGGAAAAGGGGAAGAGCCTGAGCCCTAGTCCTGAGGTCTAGAAGTAGCCAAAGTCGAATCTGAAGACCTATTAGTTGAGGAAGGATAGAATAAGACAACACAGATCTATCATTATGGTAAGTACATCATTTTCATTTTATTGCTATTATGATTAGCTTATGGTTTTTTTTTGGTGACTTTTGTTGATTTTTTAATGGTTTAAGATACCCCCAGAAAAATCGCCAAATGTGCCCATAGGAGACAATTTTCAGTTAAAGATTGCTGTTGTCGCTGTTTTTCTGCTGTGGTGAAGATTATCCAGTAACCATTTGCAAACTCTGCAAAACCTTTAGCAGGAAAACTGCTGTTTCATGCCTGCAGCCTTGGGACCCTCATGGAGCACAAGCTCCTTGTTGCTGTGGCTTGTTCACCCCTCACTCAGCTGGAGAATGTTCTGTAAATGGGAGGTAAAAAGAGAAAGTTCCTTATGGGAATGTAGCAGTACTTAAAAAATGCTGCTGGAGGGCAGAAAAATAGTAAAATAATTGTGAAGGATTCCATTGGAAGGGGAGTGTGTTATGTTAAAGACCCTGCTATCCTTGTACAAGCCTAGAGGAGTCCATGCTAGTGAAGCACTACTTTCTGTGCCCCTGACCTCAATGCTTAATGTTCAGACTCTCCAGCTTTAATTTTCAATAAATGGTAAAACAGAATAAAGATTGTTGATGGCTCATAGGTAAACTGGATGGCCGCGGTGGTGCAGCGGTTAGTGTTGCTGCCTCACAGCAAGAGGTTCTCCGGTTCGATCCTCAGCTGGGGTGCCTTCTGTGCGGTGTCCTACCTGTGGTTGCGTGGGTTTCCTCCAGGTGCTCCGGTTTCCTCCCACATCCCAAAGACATGCTGTAGGTGGATTGGACATTCTAAATTGGCCCTAGGTGTGAGTGTGTGCACGTGTGTGCCTTCTGTGGAAGGTTGGACGCCGGGCTGGCAACTCGACACCGTAAAATTCCACTGCCAATCATGAGCGGACAGTGATCCGCTGTGGCGACCCCTAACCGGGGAAAAAGCCGAAAGAAGAAGATGGCTCATAGATACTGTTAAAAACAGAAAAATTAAAAGAAAAGAAAACAACAAACTTGAGAGGGTGAAAGTGGCCAAACCAGGTAACAAAACAAAGAGAAGATGAGCAAATCACCACCACTTAGCTCATTCATTCCAGTGGAGCTCGGGAAGTTTGCATTGTAACTTCCAGTGGGTGGAGCCTAAGCCTTTTCACAGAATCAAGTTATCCTCACATTTCAAACAATTGTTCATATCTCTGGAACCATAAGGATTATCAAAGTAATATAAATAGCAAACTCTTAAGCACAAACTATTTTTGTAGTGGTAGTATTCTTTAGAAGGGCATGCTCAGTGCAGTACATGGGTGAGTCAGCAAAACCCAAATCAAGCTTTATTGTTAATTGTCGCAATTGTGGTGCCAGTCATGAGTCTAAAAGCGAAAAGTGATTCGCATTTGGTCAGCAATGCCACAATTGTGCAAAATGGAACCATTTTCAAAAGTTTTGCAAATCAAGTAAACCTCACACAGTTATAAAGAAGGGTCATAGAGAGCTGCAACTCTTCTTTATATGTAGATGGTGTATAAGTAATTGGTGAAAAGGTTGATGCAATAAATTTGGTGGCAAAGAATGAAGTATTTTTTACTTCCCGGATCAATGGTAAATCCACCGAGCTTGAAGTAGACACTAGTTCAAATTGTAATGTTATGTCAGCAGACACATTTGCTATTATGAGAGTTGGTGAGCAACTTAATGTGGCCAGTTGTGCGAAACCTGTTGCTTATGGAGGTGAAGAAATTCAGACCGAAGGCTCAGTAGTGCTTTCATGTTAGTTGGCTAGAAACTGCTACAGCTTACTATTCTATGTAGTCTGAAGATCTGTGCAGTCATTGTTGAGTCTCAGAGACAGTTTGAGAATGAACCTGTTTTCCTTTACCAAAGAAGTTCACCATATAAGCACATATCCTAGTTTCAGTTTTACTGAAGCTATTTTCTCAGAGTATGCCAATGTTGTCGATGACAAGTTAGGCAAACTTCAGTTGTGTATTCTGTGAAGTTAGACCCAGAGGGTCAGTAGAGTGGTCAGACCTGCAAGAAAAGTTCCAGTAGCTCTGCATGATAAAGTCAAAGTTCAGTTGCATAAAGTGGTGCAGCAAGGTGTAATTTGTGCAGTTACAGAACCAACTGAATGGATGTCAACCATGGTAGCAGCCAACAAAAAAGGCTCAGACGAAATCAGAATATGCATTGACCCAAGAGATTTGAACAAAGCTTTAGAGAGACCTCATCATCCCATGCGTACAGTCGAGGAAGTCGCAGCCGCAATACCAAATGCCGTTATTTTTTTGTCTTGGATGCAAAAAGTTCATATTGACAAGTGATGCTTGATTGCAAATCTTCATTACTGACTACTTTCAGTACCCCATTTGGAAGATATGGATTCCTCAGGATGCCATTTGGAATAAATTCTGCAAGTAAAGTCTTAGTGCAATGTAGCAAATTTTTTTGGGTTATCCTTGTGCCATAATAGTAGATGATTTATTGATTGGAGGCAATGTGAAAAAATGAGCGGAGAATCTAAACACGAATGTGATCCAGGAACAACTCTTAGGTAACCAATTAGAGTCCAAAAACAAATAGTTTATTAATCCAACAATGCATAAGGTAAGCGCTTTCGCATAGTGAATCCTACGCTTCATCAGACAATTTTATGCAAAATACAAAAGCTCTTAAATATCACATTGCGCGGGAAAAATTTGTTCTAACAAGCAATTAATTCGCAAATGGCAATCAAATTCTTAAAGTGCATGTAACCAATATTCAATATTAAAATCTAAGCTGAATGTTGCATTAAAACTACTACACTGAAAAACATTATAAAATCATATATAAATAAAAACATTTCATATAACTCTATACTTGACTAAATCAGCAACATCACCTATACTATATTAACTTATCAGGTCTAAATAAATTATATCAAAAACAACCTAAACCATGAATTATAAAAATGTTTGAATTAAATGTTCTGTAATTCAAGTATCGGTTTTATAGATACATAATTGTTTAGACCTGGAGATAAATGTGAACTCAATTTTAAAATCCATTTCAATTCTGCTAAAGCCAAATCATTATCAAAATCTCCACCACGCATGCTCTGTCCTACTACTTGTAAAACTGTGAAACAAAAGTTATGGGAAGGATATTCTGTTATATGCCTAGCCAACGCATTAGTTTCATTGCCCTTGTGGATATCGTACAAATGGTTATAAATTCTGTCTTGTAACCTCCTTTTTGTTAAACCCACATAGAAGGTTTGGCATAAATTGCAAGTAGCAAGGTAAATTATATTTCCTAGTATCGCATGTAGCATAAAACCTAGGAGTAAATTTAAAATTAGTTACAGGATGCTGATATACTTGTGTATTCGTTATATAGCCACATCTATTACAATGATTACAGGGAAAAGTACCCTGAACTGCTGATGTTAATCGAACAGGCAATTTAGCGACAATATGATCATTACATAAGATTTGTTTGAGGTTTTCACAATTTTTATATAAAAAACTAGGTTTATTACCTACTATTGTTCTTGTGTTGGAATCCATAGTAAGTACATTCCAATTCCTGGAAATAACCTCTTGTACATTATTTATATCACTGGTGTATTTTGTAATATATTTCACAGTATTACCAGTAATATACGATTCATTTATACCTCTGTAGTTTTTAGGACCTACAAGATCAGTAACCATTGAATGTTCCCCAGTTCTGGGTGAATCCAAAGAACCTTAAACACTATGTCTAATATTTCTCACCATGTTTGGGTCATATCCCTCATGTAAAAAAAGGTTTCCCATAAAATCAGCCTCGACTAATAGAGACTGTTGCTCTTTACATAGTCTCAAAATTCTCATAAATTGGCTTTTGACGATGCCAAAAAATGTATTCCTGGGATGCATACTGTCAAAAGTGAGTAAAGTATTTTTCCATACTGATTTCCTATATAAGGAGGAGATAGTAGATCCACTATCAGATAACTTCAAGGTTACATCTAAGAAGTGTATTTCAGTGGGCGAGGCATCCTTAGTAAACCTAAGGAATGAAGTAGTGGTCTCTAAATAGATCAAAAACTCATCAAAATCTTGTCTAGAGCCCTCCCACACTATAAGAATATCGTCCACAAAACGTTTATATAGTTTAACATATCTAAACATTTAATGTTCGAACAAGTGTGCTTTCTCCCAATGCAGGACTACTAAATTTGCATACGTATTAGCGCAGGGGGTGCCCATGGCTACCCCCCACTGCTGTAGATAGTATTTGTCTCCAAATAAAAAGACATTGTTGTAAAGTACAATTTCAAGTAATTGACATATCAACTTCAAAATGGTCTGTGCAAAAGACATACTTGTTTACCTGGGTGATAACTTATCCAGATAAACCCAGAAATGCAATGGAACAGCCTAATGCAGAGAATTTTGACTTTGATGTCATGGAAGTTCATAATTTTTCTCCGACGAGATTTGATGAACTGAGAGATCATACAAAGACTGATCCAATTTTGCAAAAGTTCGAACACTACATTAATGTTGGATGGCCATCAAAGCAATCTAGTGTACCACCTGAAGTGCAAACGTATTTCCTTACAGAGATGAAATGTTGATGGAAGATGGCATTATTTTCAAAGGTCCTAAAATGGTTGTTCCTGCTTCCTTACAATGTGAATTTATTTATTTATTTAACATTTGTTTACTAGGAAAATCTGACTGGACAGAAGTCTTCTGAGGAAGTTGCGTTTTACTGTGCGACGAAAAGTGTATTAAATTATAACACTTCATTATAACACTTCAAGTCTTTTCAACAATAAATAGAACTGTTCTTTGATGTACAACAACAAGGAGTGTTTTATTTGAACGGCAGCATTCTAGTACTTGTGACGAAGTGGGGAGTACTGTAATCGACTGTAACGTTGCTGCTTTTGGGTTTTGCTGGTTCCTTTCATTGATTTTATAGAACTAGTCAAGAGTTTACTAGAAGAGTGGAGAGAGTTTAGATTGTTATAGGAGATTATGAGTTGGGAGAGTATAGGAGTGTTATTTGGTTGGTACAGTATTTTATGGGCCAAAATGTGTTGATGGATAGCAAGATAGTTTTGATGTTACATCTTGACAACAAAACCTAGGCTTTGAACATAGCTAGTACTATTTGTAGGTATGACTTATGTCAAGATATAAGGTGAAGACAGGTCGGTAGGAACAAAGGACTAAACACTGGGGGAGAAGTTGGATATGTTTTGGGTATACTGTGATGTATCAGAGCACTCATGAGGGGTTAGCACAGGAACATATCCACTTATTTTTAGATAAGCTTTAAGTGATGGCTTAAAGTGGTTAGTGGATGAGTTTGAGATAATGGAGTTAGGAAGGGAGTTCCATGTACGAGATATATAGTTGGAAAATAAAGATTCTCCTGCAGTGTTGACCTTGGAAACTATGAGTAAGTTTTTGTTGTTAGAGCGAAGTGGTATTCTAGAACTGTAAGGAAGGATCAGATTTTGTAGTGCAGGGTTTCTAGTTGGTTGTGTTACAGTTTGGTGAGTTAGAGAGAGTTGGTTGTAACAAATAATGTTGGGAAGCTCAAGCCAGTCTAGTATCCTTAAAGCTGTACAATGATGTGTTCTATATGGGCAGTCAGATGCAAACTTAGCAGTTTTATTATAACATGCTTCTAGCTTAAATAAGTAAGTTTTAGATTAGTTAAAATTGGAGAGGCATATAGTAGAGTGGAGAGGAGATGGGTTTGTGCTAATGTAATTTTGGCCATTGTGGTCAGGAGTCTGTTGTGCCTATATAGACTTCCAAGTTTCTTATGGACTTATTTTATAGTTAGGGAGACATCCTAGTCAAATTTTAGGGTATTGTCTATTTCCACTCCAAGAAGCTAATATACATAACCGGTATATGTGAATATATCCAGATTTTGCATCGTGGTTACCCAGGTTCCAAAATTACCAAAAGAAGGGCGAGAGGACTAGTATTTTGGCCTTCTCTAGCAAAAGACATTGAGAAAGTACTTTCTTCTTCTTCTTCGGTATGCAGTAGTACTAAACCGCATTTGTAGAAAAAAAACAATTCAGCTAAGTCAAGTTCCTGAACTACCTTGGTCAACAGTAGCCACTGATATATTCAAGTGGAAAAATCAGCATTACTTAGTGTTGCTAGACTCTTATTCGAACTGGTTTGAGATCGATTTACTACCTAACCTAACGTCAGCTGCTATTATTACCAAGTTGAAACATCATTTCTCAGTCCATGGTAGTCCACACAAAGTTATTCTGACAGCGGTACCTAATTTACCAGTCAGTTGTTTCAGAAATTTGCAAAAGAGTGGGACTTGTTGTTACTTGTAGTCCAGAATATGCACAGTCAAATGGACTAGCTGAATGTGCAGTACAGAGTGCAAAGCAATTACTAGAGAAGTCAAAGCGTGATAATACCGATGTCTTTTTGAACTTACTCAATCTCAGAAACATACCCTGTGATGTTATACTTGGCTCGCCTGCTCAGAGATTTCTATCTAGGCAAACCAGAACAACATTGCCTATCAGTTCCAGTTTATTGAGGCCTAAAGCTAAAAACAACAGAACAATCAAAGCCCAACTGTTCAGAAAGGGTTCTTTCCAAAAGTCCAGCTGTGATAAATCGAGCAGATTTCTTTGTCCATTGAAAGAAAGAGAGTGAGGATACAAACACCAAAAGGTTTCGACCGGATTGGTCAAGTAACAGGTATATGTGCCAAGCCAAGCTCCTACTTTGTAGAATCTGAGAGTGTGGATTACAGGAGAAATCGCAGACATCTTCTTCCTGTATCAGAAATGATATCACAGCATTGTTTCTGTGATACAGACTCTTAGATCTCAGAGCAATTCAGATGGTGTTCCTGTTGCAGAACGTGTCTTAACTTCTACTTCCATTCCTGATTATTTTCCTGATGTCCCCAAAGCTGAACATTCAGCAGAGATCATCCCAGTTGCTAGACCTAGTTCTAATTTCTATGTCACACACATATTTCGAGATCTAGTGTGAAATACACAGCAACCTTGGACATAATTGTCTGTATGTATTTAGTTCTATATAATTGCATAACAAATAATTATTTTGTATTATTTGTACATCAGTTGATATCGCTAATACATGACCATTTCTCAAAGAGGGAAGATGTAGAATTTGTGTGTGTGTGTGTGTGTGTGTGTGTGTGTGTGTGTGTGTGTGTGTGTGTGTGGTACCTTTAAGAAGCATTTCAAGGACACCACATGCATATAAATAGCAAGTTCTAGCTTCAATGCCATTTTGCCATGCAGCCAGAAAGTGAGCATGTATGAGTGTGATAGTATGTTTATAAGTTTATCTAAGTTAAAGTTATTAAGCCTCAATCCTGATGTGTTTGTGCATAATAAAGCTACTTGAACAGAACCTACAGAAGTTCATCTGTTTTATCCTGACCAGTCAAGCGACATAGGGGTCTTCACTCTCTTAGCCATTCGCATCCTAAGATGAGTGAACTTTCTGATCGGGTTGCTAAGCCAGTCCTCCAGTCTTTTCCTGGAATTGGAGATCTGGATGTTATATCTGGTCAGAGTGTTCGCAGAAATCAACTTGTTAACTTCCAAGAAGGCTGCACACCAATCATCAGCGTAATAGCAGCTCTCTTCCCAATCTGAAAACAGTAACCGAGAAAACAGAATGCCATTGAAACTGATTTTGGGATAAAATTCAGTTATTGATTTGTAAGTACATTACCTAGATACCAACAAAGAAGGTTTTTGAAAAAAGTGAAAGAAAATCAACCAGAAAAGGAGAAAAGAAAAGACTATCTGGGAAGAATTCTGCAGCAGATCAACCAAAAGTAGTTCAAGCTTCAACCTTGGTTCAAGAGATGGTTTCCAGCAATTTAGAGGAAAAAAAGTAAATTAAATCTACTCGGAGGTGATAAAAGCACTGAAGGAATATATCAACTCAAGTAAGAAAAGACTGGAAAACAGAATAGAAGCTTTAACTGGCTGTTCAGATGAACTGATAAAAAACTGCAAAAATCAGAAGTTGAAATGAAGAAAAAGCTGGCCGAGTATGAGACTTCTCAAAAATAGCTATTTAAAAAAAAGAGCGCACAGAAAAAACATGAGATTTTCTGCTGTACCAGAGAAACTGGAATGAACAGACTGTATTAGTTTTATGAAAGCACAAATAAGCAAGTGGACCGGTGTTTAGGATTTGTTAATTGAAAGGGTACATTGAATGTATGCGCCAAACCTGACTGAGAAAGCAGCCAATACCTATATTGTTAAAGATGCAATCATACAAGCAGAAACAGTTGATCCTAACAAAACTGTGGCAGAATGGCAAGTATTAAAAATTGGAGATGGACTATTTGTAGAAAAAAAATATTCAGTTTACACCAGGCAAAAGAGAATTACATTTATCCCAGCAATCAGGGAATGTCAAGAAGCAGGTGTGAGATTCAAGCTGCTGTAGCCTTTTTTCTTCAGAGTATTTTTCCTGGAGCTTCAAGTACATTTTTGATGCAGAACAGACTAAGGAAGAAATAAAAAAAGTTTATCCAAAAAAAGTGACCTAGCAAGCAGAAGGGGAATCTGTTTCTCATTCTTCTGAAAGTAAAATTCACAGAGAGAAACATTGCCAGGGAAACCTTTTCCAGTGTTCCAAAGGAAAATGATTGAGACAAAGAAAAAGGCACAGGTGTTGACTAGAAAAATTAGTAGTACCTTGGACTTGAAACAGAGTCTTGTGTTGGGAGGTGGAGATGAAGAAGACCAGTAACACTTAAGTTAGTGAATAAATGGGAAACTATAAAACATCAATCACATTTATGAAATATGGCTTTGCAAGAAAAAGTGGCTGAAAAAGTTTGGACTTCTGTAAACTGGGTTAAACTTGCGGGTGGACTGTTAAGTATACACCCCACATTTAGGTTTACGACATTAAAAGGGAAGAAGGTAACTAAGTGAAAAATTTTTGGTCTCATTAGTATTTCTATAAAACATTATGTGATATAAATTACATGTAATATATAGTAAAGCAGTTTTGTGTAGTGTGTATACAGTGGTATTCTAAATGTTGGGGGGAGTATTCTCAGTGACTGTTAATGTTAAAGATGTTAAGGTAAACAAGTACTATTTTCAGTGTGAAGAAATATGGGCTTTACTGTATAACAAAAGAAAAGAAGAAAAACTGGAAAAAAGCAAGCTCAATGTTAATATACTGTGATCTTGGACTGCTGGGGTGGGGATAAGGTATAAAAATGCACTTATTATATTATATGTAGAATTAAGATAGTTTGTATTTTACAATGGTTCTGAATGTCTAGATAATGCCCTTGGCGTAAGCTATAAACAAGTATTTTTTGTCAGCAAGTAGACTTGAAAAATAAGACAAAATTATGGAAGCCATGAAAAATGCCAAGTTTCCCGCATCTACAAAAATATTAGTGTGTTTTTTCCATTAGCAAGTACTCTGTGAGAGTCAAAAGGTCTGCAGATGAAGGCAGTGGTACATTCTGTTCTGAGTGAAATTTTCAAAGATTCATTGCTGACTATGTTTACATGCGCACAAGCTGTTTGCAGATGCAGTCAATCTTGAGAGTTATGAGCATTCTTTTCTATGGGAAATGCAAAAGGTGTAGTGGTAAGCAGTTCAATGAAAAATAAATTTTGAAATTATGTGAAGTGTATAAGAGAGAGCCTCAATACTTAAATGCATTTAGCGGAACAATGTACAATTTTGTTTTATTTAAAGATAACTAGTGCATTTTTTTAGGGCTAAAATTTAATGCTTTCTGAAAGCATATAAGCTGGGAGGAGAACAGAGATACGAAAAAGACAGTAATCAGTTTAAGTGGAATACAGGCTATAGTATTTTTATTAGCATGGGTAAACCTTAATTTTATGTTAACTAATATGTGTGGGTACCACTGTCAATTTGGGGCAGTTGTCCCTATCTGGAAGGTTAAACTTAATTTTTTGAAGATCTACATAGTTTTGTGTGTTCATTCTAAGTTAATAGGGGATGAGGGTGTTCTGAAAATGTATTTAGTTTTTTTTGAGGATTTTCATTAAAGCAAAAACGTCTTGAAAATGTAGCATAAGTTCAAATATAGATGAGAAGAAACAACTGTATGAAAGATCAGTATGCTAAGCATTAGTGTGTGTGCATGTAACACAAAAGTTGGAAATGCAAATTAAAAAAAAAACTTGCATGTATAATAGGTGGGAACAGTAGCTTTTTATCATAATGGCTATGCTGTCCATATTATCTTGGAACGAACTTACAGGCATAGACAAAAAGGAAAGAGTATTATATTAAGATATGTATACTGCATGTAACAATGCTGCAGGAGACACATTTTAAAAGAAATGAGCATGTGAATTTGACAAAGAAAGGATTTCAGGATGGGTATTCAGCAGAATATCAGGGAAAAAGGAAAAGGGGATAATTATACCAATTGCTAGAGAGGCTCCGATAGAAATAAAAGAGGAAGAAAAGACAATAATGGTAGATTTGTGATAGTAAGGGGCTTTTGGCAAAGGGGGAGGATTTACACTGTCATATATTTAATTTCACTAAAGACTGCTAGTATTGAGCTTAAGAACATTTTTAGAGAAATTGTTAGCTTTCAGTATGAAATAGTGCTTAATAGGCGAAGACTGGAACTTGATTTACAAATTTGAGCTTGTGTCAGGGGGACCTAGGAAGGATAATATAACAAAAGAGGGCAAATTTGTGAAGAAATTTGGGAAAATATTTGGTATGGAAGATGCAAATTCAGTAGTAGGAAATCAGACAGAATTTACATATTTCCCTAGTTACAAAACCTTAGCTAGACTAGATAAAAATTATATTTCACAGGAGCAATTACATTTAATTGAAAATGTCAACACTCGTGCAGTAACTAAAAACTAAGTAAAAGTGCAGGCTAATGAAGTAAAAATGAAGCACTGGTGCTTTCCCACCCAGAGAGGAATTTAAGGCATGGGTATTGGAAATTATTCAAAAGTTATTAGGAAAGATAGAAATATCTTCAGATGTTACAGCTAGTGAGTGGATGAAGTGAGAATGGAGTTTAAAAACAGTGTAGAAATAAAAGAGAAAGAGATATGGTTAAGAATGCAAGTATGCACCTCCTAAGGTCTGGGATAGGTTTTATCCCATAGAACGTTAAGCGGCGCATACATTAAGAGAGCAACCTGTACTTTATATTGTGTTTTGCTTAACGTCTGTCTGCATAACGGCCAATCGCATTTACTTCCACTTAGTACATTATGGATTGTGCGGAAAGACGTTAAGTGGTGCAAACCTGTAATAGGAATTACTTAGAGGTGCTGACAAAGGTTAAAGTATTGCAGAATAAGCGGAATATCAGAGAAAAAGAAGAGGTGCAAATGCAAAAAAGAGAAAGTAAGGGAGTATGTGAATAATATTCATGAGTTTAGAAAGATTGCTATAAAGCAACTATTTTTGATAGTAACTCCAGAGCACAAAAACTTTTAGTTTAACAACTTATGCAGTAGAAAGGCTTGTGGCTAAACTTAGGTTCATAGGTAGGTACTAGGCTATTGGCCCTAGGGCCTATATAAGCCCTGCCAAATGGTACCCTGGCTTTTGCCACCCAAGAAAATTATTTTCCTGTGCCCCTGTCAAGCAGAGCCACAGAAGTGATCCCCTGGGTGAATTTCCTACCTCCCATCCACTCATCAAGATTTTTCTTGGAGTGCTAATGAGGAGCTTTGTTTGATATAGATAGGTAGTTTGTTCCAGAGTATGGGAAGTCTCTGGGACAGGAAACTATCCCTCCAGCATGTTCTGTTTATTGTGGTGCCAAGGTTTAGGTCCCTAGCGTGTGTAGCTCGGAAGGATTGGGATTTCTTTATGTGGAGCATGTCCAACAGCTCTGGGTTTGACATAGCTTTGTATGTTAGGCAGAGATCGCCTCTGAGTAGGCGATATGTGACAGAGTAAAGCTGGAGTTTTTTGAGACGGTCTGCGTAGGGCATCTGTCTGAGGCCGGTAATCCTCTTTGTGAGGTATTTCTGTGGCCTTTCCAGTTGTTGTAGATGTCTTGTGAGGTACATACCAAAAGGGGTGTTGTACTCTATAATGGGTGTAATGAGTGATGAGTAGAGGGGAACAGTGACCTCTCTTTTCCTGGATGAGAAACCTTTTGTGATGAGGTGTGCCACGTAGAAGGATTTCCTGACTACTGTGGCAATGTGATTATCAAAGGAGAGACTGCTGTCCACCTGTGTCCCAAGGTCTCTTATCACACTTTCGGCATTAAGTTGACTACTGCCTATGTGGTAGTTCATGGGTACAAAGTTTTTACCAAAAGGGATGACCATGCACTTTTTGGCATTGAGCTTGTGACCATGGCTTTGACACCAGCATCTGTCTCAGTGAGGCCCTTTTGTAGGATGTCCGCATCGTTAGGAGTTTTGATTATGGCTCCTAGTTTGCAGTCATCTGCGAACTTTGTTAGCCAAAGACCTTCTGTGTTAGCCTGTACTTCAGAGAAATAGTTACCAAACAGGAGAGGACCTAGGACTGAACCCTGTGGTACTCCACTTGTCACTGGTATGAAGTTGGATTTAGAGTCTGCTACTTTCACAGTGAGGTTTCTGTGAGTGAGCCAGTTGGCAACCCATCTTGTGACATAGGGATTTATACCTAGTTTAGTGAGTTTGTCTATAATTCCAGAGTGGGAGATGGTGTTAAAAGCTTTGGCAAGATCTAGATAGGCTGTGTAAACCACCTTACCCTCATCTACAGCTTTGGTGATCGCTTCAAAGAAGTCTGTCAGGTTTAGGAGACATGATCTGCCTTTTACAAACCCGAACTGGGTAGGGTCCAGAGTTTGGAGATTACCAATGTCATTGGTTACAAGTTCCATGGTGATAAGCTCCATAGCTTTGCAGACCAGGCTCGTCAGGCTAATGGGGTGGTAGTTCCCGGAGTCTGTGGTGGCTCCCCCTTTGTGGAGTGGGATAATAGTTGCTGTGCGCCATTCAGTGGGCACAAAGCCTGAGGTGAGGCTATGATTGAACATGGTACTTAGGTGGGGTACCAGTTCATTCTGTCGTTCATGTAGAACGCAGCCTGGGATGTTGTCAGGTCCCATGGATGCTGTGTTCTTGGCTTTGGAGAGTGTGATTTTTACCTGTGCAGCCATGATTACAGGTACCTTGCATTCTTCCGGTATAGAGATGGGCCCTTTAGGGGATGAGGGAGGGGTAAAGTTAGCACTGAACCTATCCGCCAGGATGTTGGCAATATCATAGGTTCATAGGTTCGTACTAGGCTATCTGCCCTAGGGCATTTATAAGCCTAGCCAGAATGTGTGTGGCTTTCACCACCCCTTAGGATGAGAATACTATGCCCATTTAGGGTTTAGTTTACTGTGCCTCTGTCTAGTAGTGACACAGAGATGACCCCCCGGGGTAAACCTATGATCTCTCATCCACTCGTCAAGATTTCTCTTGAAAAGAGTTAGTGAGGGGCTCTGCCTAACATGGATTGGGATTCTGTTCCAGAGTGTAGGGAGCCTCTGGGTTATGAATCTGTCCCTCCAGCACGTTCTATTTATTTCTGTGTTGAGGTTTAAGTCTCTTGTTCTCGTGGCTCTGATGGATTTGGATTTTCTGAGGTGGAGCATGTCCATTAATTCCGGATTGGACATGGCCTTGTACGTCAGGCACAGGTCACCTCTGAGTAGGCGGTATGCGACTGAATAGAGCTGGAGTTTTTTCAGTCGGGCAGCATATGACATATGTTTAAGACCCTTTATCCTCTTGGTGAGGAACTTTTGGGGTCTTTCCGACTGCTGCAGGTGTCAGGTAAGATACATCCCAAATAAGGCATTGTACTCAATCATTGGCCTGATAAGAGAAGAGTACAGGGGCACAATGACCTCTCTTGATCTAGATGTGAAACCCTTCATGATAAGGTGGGCAATATAGAAGATCTTCCTAACCACTTTGGCAATGTGAGTGTCAAATGAGAGGTTACTGTCAACCTGGGTCCCTAGGTCCCTGATTACCTCTTCCATACTTAATGGATTACCACCTATGTGGTAATTTGTGGGTACCTTGTTTTTCCCAAAGGGTATGACTATACATTTTTTGGCGTTCAGCTTAAGGCCATGGCTCTGGCACCAATTATCTGTTTCTATGAGGCCTCTCTGAAGGATGTTTGTGTCCGCTGGAGTATGAATTATGGCGCCCAGTTTGCAGTCATCTGCGAACTTTGTCAGCCACAATCCTCCTATGTTTGCCTGTACCTTGGAAAAATAAATGCCGAACAAGAGGGGTCCCAGGACTGAGCCCTGTGGGACACCGCTTGTGACTGGCTTAGAGCCTGACATAGCTCCAGCAACTCTGACCCTGTGGGTTCTGTCCTTGAGCCAGTTTGCAACCCATCTTGTGACATATGGGTTTATATTTAAGCTGGTGAGTTTGTCTATGATGCCTGAGTGGGGTATTGTGTCAAAGGCTTTTGCAAGGTCAAGGTAGGCTGTGTGAACTGCCTTACCCTCATCAATGGCCTTAGTGACTTTTTCAAAAAAGTCGACCAAGTTCAAAAGGCAGGATCTGCCCTTGACAAAGCCAAATTGGGTAGGATCCAATGTGTGTAGGTCCCCAATGTCTTCGTTTATGAGTCCCATAATGATCCTCTCCATAGCTTTGCAGACCAGGCTCGTCAAGCTTATGGGGCGGTAATTTTCAGGGTCCGTAGAAGCACCGCCATTGTGAAGTGGGACCACTGTTGCCGTACGCCACTCTTTGGGTACGTATCCTGTAGTAAGGCTAAGATTAAACAGCAGCCTTATGTGTGGGTTTAGTTCCTCTTGGAGTTCATGTAGCACACAGCCCGGGACACCGTCCGGTCCCATTGATGCTGTGTTTTTAGCTTTAGAGAGGGCGGCTCTCACCTGGGCATCTGAGATGTTAGGGAGGCTACACTCTGCTGGGATAGTTATTTCTCCTTTTGGTGGGAGAAATTTGCACTGAACCTGTCTGCCAGAATGTTGGCAATGTCAGTGGGTTCAGTGTATTTTGTGTCATTTTGGACTAACTCTGAGCATATCTGGGAGTTTCCACCCAGGTTTCTAACATAGCTAAAGAAGGCCTTGTGATTGTCTCAAAGTTGGCCTTGGATGATTTTATGAGTGATCGTAGTTTTTTGCTAGTACTGATCAGAGATGCCTTCCCTTTTAGGGATTTTGCTCTGTCATGTAGTAGCTTCCTCCTTCTGTTGTAAAGTTTGTTTATGGTTGGGGTCCACCAGACCGGGCGCCTGCCTTTGGGGGAATGGGTCTTGGTTTTATTTGGGATTGCATGATCCATGCATTCTTGAAGGTGCCCATAGAAGGCATTTGTAAAGGATTCAACAGTGTGGGTTGTGGTTTCCACTGGCCCAGGGACCTTGAAGGATACCACTTCAGTCTTCAGAAGTGTGAAGTTGGCTTTTGAGAAATTCTTCACTGTGGTCTTTTGTGCAGGGGGTGGGGGCGGGATGTGGATTTCCAGTGAGATTAATTTATGGTCTGATCTTACCAATGAGGGATATACTTCCGGTGTGGAGCATTTTGTCCCCATGTTTGTGATGATCAGGTCTAGTATATTGTCTCCTCTTGTGGGAATGGTGACTAGTTGTTCCATCGCATTTGAGTTTATGAATTCTAGGAACCTTTGGGCCAGGGTGTTTGGGCTTGAGTAATGTTCCCAGTCTATGTTTGGGTAGTTGAAGTCTCCCAATATGATGGTATTTGGAGAGACATTCATACTCTCCAGTGTCTTCAGGAAGGCTGTGTGGGGTTCCTGAGTTTGAGAGGGTGGTCTGTAGCATGCTACAAATTGTAAGGCAGTTTTGCCTATGGTTAGTTGCACCTGGATGGTCTCCGATGCTTTGTGCGTTGCCACTAACCTGGAGGTGTGGGTATCTTTGATGAATATGGATACTCCCCCTCCTTTTGTGGTTCGGTCCAAGTTTTGGGGCCGGAAAGCATGATATGAGGTAAAACCTGATAGTGCTGGGGTGCTCTCAGGAGCCTTGAACCAGGTTTCAGTCACTGCACAGACATCGATGTTCTCCATACTGAGGAGGGCTTTGAGGGCGTGCATCTTGAGGTTTAGACTTCTGGCATTGAACAGCATTACCCTTATTTTTTTTTCACTTGTGTTTTCTAGGGAGGTAGGTTTGTCATTTGAGCCTTGCCTAAAAAAGGCACTATGGGGGTGGCAAGAGCCTTGGCCAATATCCAGAAGCCCAGCGGTGACAGGTGCAAGCCACCCCTTGCGAAGCAGCGTGGCTTGTCGAGCATGTCATCCCAAGCAGACAGACATTGGATCCCCTTAGAATGACACCAGTAATTAAGCCAATTGTTAAAACTGATCATTTTGTCTTTGTACTGTGGCATCATTCTTGGTAAGGGTAAGATGCTGCTCAGGGTCATACCGGCCTGGGCTACATAATCAGAGAGCTCCTCTATGTCTCTTTTCATGTAGTCCAGGGAAGTATGTCTCACGTCGTTCACACCGGCATGTACAATGACTGAGTCATATTTGTACTTGCTGTGGAGTGACCTGAGTGCTTGTGTTATGTGGCAGATTCTAGCTCCCGACAGGCAGCTTACTGTGACCTTTTCCTTGTTCAGTCTGGTGAGCGGGACGTCAGTGTGTCTGACTATGGAGTCACCTATTACAAGTGTGTCTGGCATGTTGTTTGGCCTTAAGGGCTGTGACTGTTAAGCACACTGACTTTGTGAACTATGTGTTGCATGTGCTATGTCTTGAGGTGGCGGTTGCTTGGGTGTCTGCTTTGGAGGCCTCTGTTGTTTTGGTAGATTTTTAATCAGCGCCTCCGAGTATGTTTTTGTGTGTTTATGCGTTTGGTTTGCATTTGTGATAGTTCTATGTGAGACTGGGTTTGTGGTGTGCGTGGTTACCTTCTCCTCCTGACTGGTCTTGCCAGTACTGAATTGAGAGAGCTCAGCCTCCAGTTTGGCTATATAGTTGCATCTCTCGCATATATTTGTATTTGTTGGGAGGAGGAGAGGGTTGTCTGTGTACATGAGGCAATTGTAACATTGCCTCAAGATTCCCAGATTCACCAGCTGAACAGGAGAGGACGCCAGCAACTTGACCCTTCGACATGCTAGAATAGTGAAAAAGATTGCTGTGTAACTGAGTCAGAAAGGATCAATAGGGAAATGGGTACTCAAGGGAATTTAGGTGAATGAAGTACTTTCTTTTGTTTAAGAGTGCTTTACCTGTATAAAAAATGCTTTAGGAGCAAGTGCCGAGCTTTTCAGTTAGAGTATAGGCTGTTTAGATTGCAAGTAGAGCAGTTCTAAGGGAAAAATTGAAGAGTAGACTTTACGGAGCCAGAAATAGTTTAACCTTGTTAGTTGTCAGTTGGTTCTGTATATTTAGTGCCACTGAGCTGTAACTCAGAGCAGATCTGAATGTTTCCATTGAGATTCTTGACGTAGCTATAGAATGCTTTATGGATGTCTTTAGAATCAGTGGCGATTTTGTTTTCGTAACTACCTTTTGAGGATTTTATGAGGGATCTCAGCTTCTTACTGAGGCTGACCATGGAGTTCCTCCAATCATGGGATTTTACTCTTTTTTTTTGCAACAGTTTCTTTCTTCTGTTGTAGAGTTTGTTTATAGCAGGGAACCAGCAGATTGGCTTACTTTTTTTGGAGGCTAGCATCTTGGTTCTGTTAGGGATTGCATGATCCATGCACTTGTGTAAGTGCTTATAAAGTGCAATTGTATAGGATTCAGCAGTCGTCATGCTCCCTGACGTCAGAGCACTAGGAGTACAAAGCTGCCAGCCGACGCCATGTTCTCCAGTCTTTCTTGCCGTGCGGTGAAAGCAGTTCGCAAGTGCCGGTCGGCTGACTCCTGATATTTTTTCGTGCTTCAGTCCGAAGACTTACTTCTTCTTCTCAAAGCTAAGTTCCCCGTTGGGAAAACTTTTTTCTTGCTCTAGTCCGATGTCAGAAAAAGTTAATAATTGCATTTCTTGGGGGAAGCAAATACCTCATAAGGATTTCCATTTTTACTGTATTCCTTGTTTAGGCCCTGACCACGACATAGCTAGTTGTCGGTTTTGTGCTAGATTTAACCAACGTTCGATTAAGCAGAGGTACGATTTGCTTTTCACTACTTTGGCAGGCGATTTAATTATAAAATGTCATCAGACACGCTTCCGACTACCGGAGTTCACAAATGACGCAAGGATAAGGGCAGGCCTCCGAGGTCCAAATCAGACGACGTTTTACAAGCAGAGCCAGCTACAGGTTCGGCCGTCATCAGTGAGGCGCTTTCGCAGCCCCTGTCGTCGGCCATTTCAGAACCGATTGCCGAAACAGACTCCCACGAGGAGCCAACTAGGCTTTTGAGTACTCCAGCTGCAGGACCTTCGGACAGTGCTCACTCGGATGGGTCCGGAGCCGCTGTGCAGGTACCGGCTTCCGAGGGGATTTTCAGGCCTACACAGCTTCTGATAAAGGCAAAGCCAAAGACAAAGGCAAAGACTCCTTCCAAATCTAAGACACCAGCCCAGGCTTCTTCAGATCCGGGACCGAAACAGCTACTTAAAATGTCTGAGGACTTACTAACCATGATTAGGGGTTCACATCCCCCTCCAGACAAAACGCCAAGGCAAGAATTGGATTATGAATCTTCTGATCAGGCATCTATTTCTTCAGTGTCTTCCTCTGAACAGGAATATGCTTTCCCTTCTTATGAGTATTCTGATGCTGAGGAATCCATTCCATCAGCTTCTCCCCCTGAGGATTTTTCTTTTGGGGAAACTTTACATGACATGAGGGAACTTTTTCACTGGGAGGACAGGAGTACTCGGAAACTAAGAGAAGACTTAGGGATTTCCTTCTTCTTCCCCAACATAGACCCCTGGCTATAGCCCCTATTTTGGATATTGTGGATGATGCCTTTTCTGAGGCTAATTTAACTCCGGACTCCTTTCCTCCAGCCCCTGCTAAGCCCGACAGATATTACAGGGTCCCTGACTCACACCAGTTCCTTTACAAAAATCCTACTGCTGATCCAGAAACCATTTCTCAGGGTCCTAAGGGGGTTAAGGCCGCCTCTGCTAAAAACCCTATTCTGACAGATAAGGATTCTAGAGCTTTGGAGAGATGGGGCAAAAAAGTGTACACTTCTGCTACTTTATCTATTAGGGCTTTAAATTGTCAATTTCATATGCTAAAATATCAGCAATTTCTACTGTCTGTTATGAAATAAAAGCTAGGTACCATTTCTGCATATTCAGATAATAAGGAATTACACGATTTGACACATGCAACTGAACAAGTGGGGAAGCATGGTTTACACTGTGGTTTGATGCCTTGGAGGCTTCATGCAGGGCGGCTGCCTCTGGCACAGTCATTAGAAGGCATGCTTGGTTAAAGGAGCAAAACTTGCCTAATCAAGTGAAAGCAAAGTTACTGGATGCTCCTGTTCAGCATAATGTTTTGTTTGGATCTAAGGCTGAAGAGGTGATAAAGAAAATGGAGGATAAGGCAAAATCCATGCAAACGGTTAAGGATTTCTTACAAGTTCAGCCCCCAAGATTTAGCAGAAATTGGCCAACTAAAAATTGGTCCTTTCCCAGCTCGGACAGGCCTCAGAGGGGTAGATATAGGCGCTCCAGAGGGAGGACCCAAGCTCAGACCTTTTACAGATCTAGACAGTGGAGTGCTTTCACCCCCAGGGGTGGAGAGGACAGACCTCAATCTTATAGAAAACAGGCTCAATGACTCCCCCTGCATGGCTCCAGGAACTTCTCTCCTGGAAGTCCCTCTAGGAGGAAAACTCTCTTTTTCAACAAAATTGGGCTTACATAACCCAAGACAAGTGGGTTCTGGATGTAGTTTCAAGAGGTTACAAATTCCACTTTCATACCTTGCCAAGACCAAACGGTTGGCCAGACCTACCAAAACATCAATGGGCAGAGGCATTAAACCAGGTGGGATCCCTCATGGCTATGAGGGCCATAGAACTGGTTCCACAATCAGAGACGGGGCAAGGCTTTTACTCAAGGCTCTTCCTAGTTCCCAGAAAGAAAAATTCATGGAGACCCATCCTGGATCTCTCAGTCTTAAATACCTTCCTGGAGATACCAAAGTTCAAGATGCTTACTCTGCAGCAGCTCCTGCCAATGTTGAGCAAAAATGCATGGATGGTGACATTGGATTTAAAGGAGGCTTACCTACACATCCCTATCAGACAGGAGTGCAGAAAATACCTCAGGTTCAAGGCCGGCTCGAAACATTATCAATTCTCTGCGCTGCCCTTTGGCTTGTCTACTGTGCCCAGGGTCTTTACCAAGTGCCTGGCACCAGTAGTGGCTTATTGCAGACTCAAAGGAATTCAAATTTACCCTTATCTGGACGACTGCCTTATTCAAGCAGACAGCAAGGATGTCTTACTCCAGCACCTGGAATTTCTTCAAAATCTACTCAAGTACCTGGGATTCACTGTGAACATAAAAAAGTCAAATTTGACACCCACACAACAGATAACTTTTCTGGGTGCTCTTCTAAACACAACAACCCAGATGGCATTCCTGACATCCGAAAAACAACTGCAGCTGGCTTCAGCTTTCAAAACCTTGGCATCAACAACTCCACTAACTGCAAGGAAATTCCTGCAGGCTTTGGGTTACATGGCCTCCTGCATCCTTCTCATACCAAATGCAGACTACATATGAGAAAAATACAATGGTACCTAAAAAGTGTATGGTCCCAGCATTGCCACAGTCTAGACACACAGATTGCTGTCTTGCCTTGCCTACAAAAGGAATTCCGTTGGTGGACCATGGCATGTCTTTACAACAAAGGAAAAGTCTTTAGTCTGCCTCCAGCCAGCCAAGTGTTAACCACGGACTCCTCAAATTATGCATGGGGAGCCCACTTGCAGGGAAAAGGTCTACAAGGTTTTTGGACAGAGGATCAGAAGCACCTACATATCAATTTAAAAGAGATGTTAGCTGTACAGAATGCCCTCTTGGCTTTCAGAGATCTTTTACAACCAGGACAGCTACTGATACGGACAGACAACACCACAGTTATGTGGTACATTAACAAGCAAGGGGGTTCACACTCCTACCCCCTTTGCAGACTAGCCATGACTCTATGGAACACAGCTCTACCTTGCAAAGTGGATCTACAAGCTCAGTTCCTGCCAGGAAAACAAAATATTCTGGCAGACAGCCTGAGCAGGAACCTGTCAGACCCACACGAGTGGATGCTAGACACCCAAATATTCAAGATGATTACAGAAGCCTGGGGCTACCCTGACATAGATCTATTTGCATCCCCCCTCAACCACCAGTTACAGATTTTTTGCACAAGGACATTTCACAAGTTAGCATGGAAAGTGGATGCACTATCTTTCAGTTGGAGAAACCTCTCAGGGTATGCCTTTCTGCCACTACCTCTTCTTCCACGGGTGTTACTAAAGATCAAGCAGGACAAGCCCAAGATGATGATTTTACTGGCCCCAAATTGGCCTTGTCAATTTTGGTACTCAACACTGATGAATCTATCCCAGGAGCCCCCTTGGATTTTACCTCAGATTCCAAATCTTTTGTCCCAACACCAGAGCCAGGTTCTGCACTCTCATGTCAAAACTGGCAGCCTGGCGAATTCAGGGTCTATGATTAATCCTTTCCTTCCCAAACAGGTCATGGATGTCATCTTAGAAGCCAGACGGCCTAGCACTAGAAAATCTTATGCAGGTAAATGGAAGAGATTTTGCACCTGGATGCATGCTCAGGATTCTGATCCTCTCATCCCTAATATACCACTGTTTTTACTTTACCTGACAGACATGCTACATAAGGGTTTATCGTTCTCCTCCATAAAAATACATGCCTCAGCTATCTCTGCACATTACAATACAGATCCTCCAATCTTTTCACATCCACTTCTGAAACAATATCTCAGAGGAGCTAAGAATTTAAGGCCCCCTAGGACACCACCTATACATGCCTGGGACCTCAACTATGTTCTGGAAAAACTCACTTTGCCTCCTTTTAAGCCTGCTGCCACATCTGATAGTAAGTATTTGTCATGGAAGACAGCTATCCTACTGGCTTTGACTTCAGCCAGGAGAGTTTCGGAGTTACAATCACTCATGGCTGTGGAACCTTGTATTATTTTTCACCAAGATAGGGTGTCTTTAAGGACTAATCCTATTTTCATGCCTAAAGTGGTTTCCAAAGTTTCTTTAAATCAAACTATTCACCTGCCAACTTTTTTCAATAATCCACAAAATAAGGGGGAAAGGATCTTGCATTCCTTGGATGTACACAGACAACTTTGTTTTTACCTGGACAGAACCAAGGATATCAGGAAAACAGAGCAACTGTTTGTTTCTTATGGAACAAATTCCCAAGGCAAAGCTATTTCAAAACAGACCATTTCTAAATGGATTGCTCATGGAATCAGATTTTGTTACTCTCATCATGGAAAGCAAATCCCAGGAAAAATTAGGACTCACTCTACCAGAGCTGCTGCTACTTCAGCTGCCTTTCTCAGAGGAGTACCCACCAAGGATATTTTGGAAGCTGCAACTTGGAGTTCAGTGCATACTTTCTCTAAGCACTATAATCTCCCTCTTTACTCTAAGTCTAGGGCAGGCTTTGCTTCTGCAGTCTTGCAGGGCCTTCTAGCCGCCCCTTCTACTCTATAACCACCACCCTTTATCTCAGCTTTGGGATTCAACCCTACAGTGATGACTGCAACAGTGAAACACAATGAACATAGTACAGTTGTGTACACTTACCATAAATGTAGATGTTCGAGTGTCTTCATTGTTGCAGTCTGGGTTACCCTCCCTCCCTCCTGCCCCTCTTATACTTTCATTAGTGTGGTTTCCTACTTCACCCTTCTTCTGAGGTGTATTTGCTAGAGGGTATGGGGTTTGTTGTATGTTACCTTTTCGTTTTACTATTAGCCTTCACTTTTGGGCACCTGACATCTGGGGCAAGAAAAACTGGAGAGCATGGCGTCGGCTGGCAGCTTTGTACTCCTAGCGCTCTGACGTCAGGGAGCATGACTGAACAGCTGACGCCGGACACAAACTTTGGGATTCTGGCCGACTGAGGACTGCCTGCCGGCAGGAAGAACCCTACAGTGATGACTGCAACAGTGAAGACACTCGAACATCTACATTTATGGTAAGTGTACACAACTGTACTTTGTCCGTCAGCATGGGTGTCGTGAAGTTTGCCACTTCTGTCTTAAGAAGAGTGAAGTTGGCTTTGGAGAAATTTTTTACGGTGGTTTCCCTAATTGGGGGTGGGAGTGGGATGTGGATGTGTAGGGTGATTTGCTTGTGGTCTGATCTGACCAACGAGGAATTGACCTCTGGTGTGGAACACCGCTTGCTCATGTTGGTAATGACCAGGTCTAGGATATTGCTGCCCCTGGATGGATAAGTTGATACAAGGCACTGGAATTTATGAATTCCAGAAAACGTTGAGCACAAGAGTTGGTGCATGAGTAGTTTCCACAGTTAATGGTGGAGTAGTTGAAATCGCTCATTATAGGGTGTACCCTAATATTTTCCAGTGCATCAAGAAATGAGGAGTGGGAATCATGGAGCATGGTGGGGGATTTGTAGCAAGTTACAATTTGCATTGCGGTCTTGCCCAGAGTTAGTTGCACTTGGATAATTTCAGATGCATTATGCTGAGCAACTAGCCTGGAGGTGTGGATATCCTTAATGAATATGGACATGCCTCTGCCTTTAGTGCTTCGGTCCAGGTAAGGTGGCTGAAAGGTGTGGTATGAATTATAGCCAGGTAATGCAGAGATGCTCTCTAGAGCCTTGAACCAACTCTTTGTCACTGCACAGATGTCCATTTTCTCCATTTAAAGGAGGTCCTCGAGTGAGTGCATTTTGAGGTTTAGACTTCTAGCATTAAGTAGCATTACCCTCAGATTTTGCTTGCTTGTACCTTTTACGGTGGTGAATTTGTTGTTTGAATCTTGCCTAAAAAAGGCACTGTAGGGGTGGAAAGAGCCTTAGCCAGTATCCGGAATCCCAAGAGCGACAGGTGCAGGCCATCTCTGGCAAAGCATTGTGGTTTGTCGATCATGTCATCCCAGGCAGACAGATACTGGATCCCCTTAGAATGACACCAGAAGCTTAGCCAATTGTTGAAGTAATTCATTTTGTCCTTGTACTGTGTTATCATTCTGGGTAATGGCAGGATGCTACTCAGGGCTAGGGTCATACCTGCCTGGGCTACAAGATCAGAAAGCTCCTCCATGTCTCTTAGGAAGCCTAAAACAGGAAAAACAATTGGAGATCCTGTAGAGAGATTTCTGTAATGTTATGAAAAGTTGTATAAAGCAGGAAAATGTGGAAATCAAGAAAGAGCACAAATGGAAATATTTATAGAAAACTTTATTATGCTAAGGTGTGTGGTAGATGAAGCTCGGCAACTAACAGTTAAGATAGGAGGGGATGAAATAAAAATAGTGATGTATAATCAATGTTTAGTAGTGTCTCCAGGAATAGATGGCATTCCTGTGGAAGTTTGGAGTTAGGAGGGAAGAAAGTTGTAAAGTTCTGGAAGATTTAGATTTACAGTATTGTAAAAGGAGGGAAAGCACCAACATCTTGGAAGAAAGCTGTGACGGCTGTGTTACCCAAAGGCAGTAAAGACCTATCAGACTCAGCTTCATGTAGACCCATTTCAATTTTAAACCATTATTATAAGGTGTTTATGTGGACGGCCACAGTGGTGCAGCGGTTAGCATTGTCGCCTCACAGCAAGAGGTTCTGTGGTTCGATTCTCGGTTGGGGTGCCTTTTTTGTGGAGTCTGCATGCCCTCCCTGTGGTCGAGTGGGTTTCCTCCAGGTGTTCCGGTTTCCTCCCCACATCCCAAAGACATGCTCTAGGTGGATTGGACATGCTAAATTGAGCCTAGGTGTGAGTACGCGTGTGTGTGTGCCTTCTGTGGAAGGTTGGGCGCTGGGCTGGCAACTTGACACCGTAAAACTCCACTGCCAATCATGAACGAACAGGTGATCCACTGTGGCGACCCCTAACCAGGAAAAAGTCAAAAGAAGTATTCTTTAGGGTCTAGGTCTTAAACCGAATTTTATAAGGCACAGTAAACACAGTAACTATTACATTTCTAATATTTTGTAAACAACTTACTATGTATCGGCAACCATTCAAGTTTTATTTATTTATTTTATTTTACATTAATAATTTCTCTGCCTCTTATTTCCTGTCTGTCTGGACAATAAGATTTCTGACCTACTGAATGTGTTTTCCCACCGACCAAAGATGTGGGGGGGCGGGGGGAAGAAAGGGTATCTAATAAATTGGTGATCATGTAGAAAGCAAGTTCTCCGCTTGAAAGCTCAGCAGTGCATCAGGAAAAGGTGTAACAGGAATAATAGTAATATTCTTTCCTGTAGTAGTTGTAGCACTGGTTTGATATTTTCTAATGTGGAAAAAGGTTTCCTTACTGGTTTCATTTTTATTGATGGAACGAATGCCTTTGAATTAGTCAACCACTGTAAAATGTTATGTTAATAACAATGAAATTATTTTTCTGGGAGGCAGTTTTTTCTATTGGACATTATTTTTGCCAAAAGAATCTGTGACCTGCTAGCTTTAATGTGCAAGGAGCCCCTTATACTCTTAAGCAAGGACAGGGTAGCCTATTAAATTAACCCTTCTTTCATACCACAAGGGGTCTTGGAACTGCCTTAAATAAAACTATCTAACTGTTTTTAAGACCTCAAAACAAGAGAAAAATACATAGTTTTGATATTGTATTGTCAGAATCAAAGTTTTCAGACAAAGTGATTAGCTTATGTCTCTTGTAAGCCAGGAAAATGTGGTATCTTCAGTTGTGAATGCTCACTCTGTAGGGGGTTCATCCCTTTCTCCAGAAGTGTGGCTGGGTGGCGTCAAGGACATGATGGATGTCGTAATGGCTTATCAGTTTGTCTGGGCCAACAGGAAACTTCTTCAGTCTGGGGTTTTGCTCAACATGCAGAGTCTTCGCATAGGTATTGGCATTTGGCAGGGTGAGGCAAAGTATTGCAGAAAAAGGATTCCTGGTGTGTACTTGTACCTGGATGACAGGCTTCTGGTTGCCCATTTCAGTAAATGTTTCAATACATTGGAAAAAGTGCTCCCTAACCCCATCTCTGAAGATGTATTTCCGTGAGGTACAGTTGGACACTGTCCAGTGTTGATGTTTCCTACCCTTGGAGAAGGGTCCAAGAGGTTTTAGCCTTGGACTCCTGGGGGGCAGTGCAGGGATCAATCTCTGTCCTTTCAGTGTCTGCTTGGCTTTATGGTGCCCACAGTAGTCTTGTTGCCATTTGCTCATCTGAGGTTGTGGATATTGCAGTGGATTGTGAGGTGTCAGTGGATTCAGTCCTCTTGTTTGTCAGACACGTGCTGCAAGCCAATGGAGAGATAGTCACTTGTCATCAATTAAGTCTTGCCTAACATGTCAAAGATCTTGACAATGGATGCTTCATTGGCAAGCTGGAGAGCCGACCTTGTCTGGCAAACAGTTCATGGAGTTTGGGCGCCTGAGAGGAGGCTGTTGAAGATTGTGTAGCTCAGAACAGTATATCACAGTACCTCGGTACATTGGAAAAACAGCTGCTTCGAAATCTTGTTCTCCATAAGCCTGGTAACTAGTCCTTTATGATGTATCTAAGCCAGGGCTCACAGAATCATGCCCATGTCTCTTATGCAGGGAAGTAGTGCTCATTTGCAGTAGACCATTAGTACTGTTATCCTTCTCGAGTTCATGTTCCTAGGACGTCCAAATGACTGTGTATTAATCAACAGTTTAATTGCAGCTCTCCTAGTGTGACAACAGAAACTGAGGGGAAAAAGACCAATGAAATTGTCAGTTTGGTTAAAATTCAGTTACTGGCAAGTAAGTACACTACCCAAAGCAAAGAAAAAAATTGAAGAACCTGAAGGAAAATACGCCAGAAAAGGTGAAGAGAAAACACTAGTTAGGAAGAATCCTGCAGGTGTTTAACAAAAATCAGTTCCCACTTCAGCTTTGGTATAAGCCAAATTATGGAACTCCCTCCCATCCACAATTACATCCATACCATCATGCACCCACTTCAAAACTTTACTAAAAACGCACCTAAAAACATGCTGGCTATGCCCTTGCAACTCCCACTCTAATATCACCCTCCACATCCAACCACTATCTTTCTTTCCACTCCACTAACTACCTTGATTATAGCAAGCTCAGATGCTCATAAGCCAGTACTTATTATACAGCAGGAACTTATTCTTGTAACATTTGTTAATGTCTGTTATGTACTTCACAGATAAAGATTCTAGTTGCCTACTGATGTACTATGTTCTTCATCTGTAAATATGTTGTAAGCAATTGCTATGTAAATTGTTAATCACTATGTAATCCAATGTAACTACTGTCTGTTTATTCTAACTGTGGAGCTTTTCTCCCCGGGCCTCTGCTGAAAATGGACCTACGTCCAGTCGGACACTCCCGGTCAACAAATATAAATAAATAAATAAGAGGTTGGGTCCAAACATTTAGAGGGAAAAAATAAGACTGGTTTAATCAGAGGTAATTAAAATAAATGAAACTGTGACCGACTATATCAACTGAAGTAAAAGGCTAGAAACAATTGAATATGCTTTAACTAGGTATTCAGATGAACTGCAAAAATCGGAGGTTGAAATAAAGAAAAGGCTGTCTGAGTACAAGACTTAAAGAAGTGCGGTTTTAAAAAGTAGTAGAGTTAAAAGAAAGTGTGTGCAAAGAAAACCTGAGATTTTCTGCTGTACCAGAGAAACTATAAGGAGCAGACAGTATTAATTTTTTGAAAGCATAAATAAACTACTGGACTGCTGTTCTACTGCAGGATTTGTTAACTGAAAAGGGTACATTGTGTGAATGCTCCAAACCTGGCCATGAGAAAGCAGCCAAGACCTGTATTAGTAAAGATGCAATCATTCGAGCAGAAAGAGTAGATCCTAACAAAGCTGTGACAGAAAAGAAAAATATTTAAACTAGAGGTAGCAGAGTTTGTGGAAAATGATTATTCACTATATACCAGGCAGAAGAGAAGCAACTGTATCCCAGCAGTTGAGGATTGTGGAAAGGCAGGCATGAGTTTCAAGCTGCTATATCCAGTTGTCTTTAAAATATCTTTTCCTGGAGAATCGAAGACTTTTTGGATGCATAACAGGCCAAGGAAAAAAATAGTTTATCAAGCAAAAAGTGAGACATCAAGCAGAAGGGGGACTCTGCTCATCATTCCTCTGACAGTAAAGCTCATAGAGAGACTCTGCCAATGAAACAGGTTTCCATTGCTCTAAAGGGAAATGCTTGAGAGACAGGAAAAAGCATAGGCGTTGACTAGGAAATTCACAAATACTTTGGACGTAAACCGGAGTTTGGTGTTAGGAGGTGGAAATGATCAGGAAGACCACCAGTAACACTGAAATTACTGAATAAATGTGAGACTTATAAAGCATCAGTCACAGCTGTAAAATATGGATTTGCAATAAAACGGGGCTGAGAAAGTCTGGAATTTTGCTGACTTGGCTTTACATTCTACTTACAAGTTTAACTTGTCCTCCATTTTGTCATTGATGTTAAGAAGGACATAGAAGGGAAAGAGAAGTAACTGCAAGTCAAATAGTTTTTATCTGTATAAAAATCTTGATGATATAAATTGCATGTTATATTGTAAGGGCAGTTTTGTGTAGTTTGCAGTTGAGTATTTTAAATGTTGGGGGGCGGGGTCTTTTTGGTGACCGATGTTTGTGTTGAAGATGTTAAAATAAACAAGTACTTTTCCTTAGCTGGAAGAAATGTAGGCTTCATTCTGTAACAAGAAAAGGAAGGCTGGACAAGAAGTAAGTGGAAGTGGAGAACTGTGCATCCACAGACTCAAAAAAAAAATGATTTCATCATGGTTTGGTATTTCCTATATGTCAATACCACTCTGGGACTATTTACAGTTCAAATATTTTTATACATAATTTCTGAGTCTGACCACATGGAGTCTAGCATCTTGAAGTGATCCTGATTATTTAGTGTGCTTCTAGGTATCCCACTATGCAGTGCTTGTCTGTTTAAAAACATAAATTACATCACACAGGCCTCTTTCTTCTAAAGCTCCTGTCGCTGCATTAATTTTATATGCATACACTGCTGTCTTTTAGTCACTTTTAAGTAACATTTTATGCCATTCAATGACTATTTAAAACACAAACACTGTAAATGCCACAGAACAGAATTTCAAAGGACTTTTCTACTGCTGCTTCTTTTTTAGAATGGCTAAATTGCAGTCTTTTGTGAAGCCTGAATTGTACTACTTCGACTCATCTCCTATCTCCCTTCACACCTAACTTCCCTAGCTGTCAAAGTGTAAGGGTAATTTGAGCTGTTACCTGCTGTGATTGACAGCTCACAACAGGAGACTTAACTCGTGTACTGTTTCCTTGTTCTAGCCTTTACTTTCTGTATGGGTAGGGGAAGGGCTAGGGAACTGTGACATCACAGCATGGGTGGATTTTTAGGATGGTTGTTGTGATGTCAGTTTGGGGAGGGAATTAACTACCTGTAGTCATTGGCCTTGATGACATCAATGAATTGGAGATTGCAGCAAGCTTTTCCAGGGTGGGATAAAAGCTTTTTGAAAGTGAAACCACCACAGCACAGTAAAGAACTGTTCTAGTGAAAAGAAACAATCGATTTGAAATATTTTAAATGCTGTATTGTTTATTCATAGCAGGGGGCTATAAAGAGGGAGAAAAATGACAGTGAAGTTGAGCATTTAATAATAGAGTCCCATTGTTGTCCTTTAATATGCTGTGATCTTGGGCATTGTGGTGGGGTGGAATGTAAAATTGGGCTGAGTATTTTATATTGTACGTAGAATTAAATTAATAATTTCCCTTGTTTTTACAAGGGTAGATGTCTAAGTTAATGCCCACGGCTTAAGCTGTAAACAACTTTGTAAAAGTAAATAGGCTTGAAAAACAAGACAGAATTATAAAAGGCATGAAACATACTAAGTTTGCTAATGGAAAAACAGCAAGCTGGTACCTTTGCAGATGCAGGAAAGGTTTTTAGTGGGAGCCTGTAGCTGAAGGCAACTGGCCAGGGGAATTATGTATGTTGCATTCTGAGTGAATTTGACAAAGATTTCTTCATACATCCACAAAGAAGTTGCCTGTTTTTTTCTCATTGTTGACTTTTCCATGTTCTGCATGCAGTTAAATTTGAGAGTTCTAAGCATTCTTTGGTGGGTGATGCAAAATGTGAATGTACAGTGAAAATTAAAGTTTGAAATTATGAGAAGTGAATAAGAGATAGTAACCTCCCCAGCAGCCTGAATACTGCAGTGCATTTAATAGAGCTCTGCACAGTTTAGTTTTATTTAAAGGTAGCCAGTACACTTTTTCTTAGGGCAAAAAACTAAGTGTTTTCTGAAAGCATGCAAACTGTTTTTCACATCTGAGTGGGGGAATATAGATGAGATGAGAAAAGAGCAGACAGTAATCACTGTAAGTAGAAACGAAGACTGTAGTATGTACTTCAGTGTGGGTAACCTTAATTTTAGATAAAGTAATGCCTGTGGGGTGCAGCTGTCAATTTTGAGCAATTGTACCTATATTTGAGGGAGGGGTTAATCTTTATTTGTTGAAAATGTACATAGGTTTGTATGTGCATTCTAACTTAATAGGTGTGGTCTGAAAATGTGTTTAGTTTTTTTTTGTTTGAGGGATTTCTTAAAGCAAGAAGTCTTGAAAAAAATGTGAAATAGTTTCAAAGGATGATGAGAAGAAACAACTGTATAAAAGATCAGCCTGGCAAACATTAGTGTGTACATGTAAGACAAAAGCTGGATCAGAAAAGTATCATGTGTAATAGGTAGGAAAATAGCTGTTTATCCTAAAGGCTGTTCCATTCATATTATCATGGAATGCAAATGAAGAGATAAAAAAAGAGTATTGAATTACACTAAGAAGTGCTGAGTGCAAATAACAATGCTGTAGCAGAGACAGTTGGAAAGAAACGAGCATGTGAATTTGACAAAGACAGGATTTCAGGAAGAATATTTAGCAGAGTATGAGGACAGAGAAAAAGGGGAGTAATATTGATTGCTGGAGGAGCATCAGTAGTGACAGAAAAGGAAAAAAAGACAGTGTCGGTAGATTTATGGTACTAAGGGGCTATTAACAAGTGATGAGGCTTACCCCAGTATGTATTTCTAATTCCATCAAAAAAAGTCTCCAAACAACACTAACTCCAGTAGCCGTAAAGATAGAAAATGATGGCCATTGTCAATAAAGCTAGTTTATTCCAAATGTTAAGCACTTTTGTTCCTCTGACAACAGGAGCTTCAGCAGAAAAAAAACATCACTTTCTTCAACAAATAACCAACATTAACAAAGTTCATAAATATAAAAAAAAATTCCTAAAGTAGTAAAACTTCACACTTTATTGAAAGTTTATCTACAACAGATAAGTCTATTAAAATGTAATATAAAAACTTGTATAAAAATATTAAATATATAAACCAAAACCCATGTGTTAAAATTAAAAATACTAACACCTGAAACTGGTAGCAATAATGAACAAGTTATTTTGAAGCTGACGTAAGAGACAATAAAAAGCTTATATATATATATATATATATATATATATATATATATATATTTTTTTTTTTTTCCTGGTGGTTGAGAAACATTACTAATTACCCAAAACATTAACATGCAACAAAAATTATAATTGCAATACAGAATGGGTTGTTTATGTAGCCCTTTGTACAGTGGGCAAACTGTAAATTCACTAATGATTAGGAATTGCCAACATTGTTGTGCTATTAGAAAGAAGGACTTTAATAATAGTTTGTTTAAACATAGTGTGGAATGTGAGCATTTTAATGAATTTGTCCTTATTTTAGAAAGAGTTTCACACTACAATTGGGGTGGTAATTGGGAAACCTACCTGGAATATAGAGAATTGTTTTGGCAGATTTTACTGAATACTTCCCAAACACTAGGACTAAACAATTTTATATCTATAAACAGTTTATTGTTTCGTAGGGAAGCTTCAATATAAGTTGATCATTATTACTACTTAAGTGGTACTTAGGTAGACTAGTTTTAGGTGTTTTCTTATTTTAATACACAGTTTTTGTGTATATATTTAGCATTTTTTGTATAATTTTTTATCTATTACATTTTTAATGGATGTATTTGTTATAGATGAATTTTAAACAAAAATGTGGAGATTTACAATTTTAGAAATGTTTTTTTTTTAATTTTATGAACTTTGAATTTGTTGCGGTTTGTTGTTTAATTAAGTAATTTTTTTGTTCTGATAAAGGTAGTTTTGGTGGAATAAAAATGCTTAACCTTTTAAATAAACTCATGTAGCCCAATAAAACCAAACCGATCAGCCTAGCAGGTTCAGAAACACACAGACCAACAGACAAGCCCCGCTAGTATGTACTGGACTAAAAAGGAGCGCACTGAGCACCAGAAATATTGACTAGAACTTTCCTGAATAAACTATTTCTACTCAACATTCTCAGTGTTCAGAGTGCTTCTTTTTGGTCCAGTATGTACTAGCAGGGTTTGTCTGTTGTTTTTTTGAATAAATTAGCTTCATTTGCACAAGCCAACATTTTCTGTCTTTGTGATGTTCCACCAAAAATTGATATTACTTATAGGTATGAAATGGAACTTGATTTGCAATAATGAGGCTGTGTTGGGGGGTACCTAGAAAGGAAAATATAACAGAAGAAGGTAGATTTCTTTAACATTTCTGAAAATATTTAGTATGGAAGATATAACTTTAGTAGTAGGAACTCTGACAGAATTTACTTATTATTCCCCAATGTACAATAACTGGGTTAGACTGGATAGAAATTAAGTTTCACAAGAACATGCATGTTTGACAGTTTCAACACACATGCAGTAACTATTTCAGATCATGCTCCAATTAAAACCTAGATAAAAATAGATAAAAATAAGTAAAAAAATGAGTTACTGGTGCTCTCCCACCTACCTGTTAAAAGAGAGAATTTAAGGAATGGTTAGTGGAAAATATTCAAGAGTTATTGGGGAAGATAGAAATTTCTTCAGAAGGGATAGCTAATGAGTGGTATATAATGAAAAATAAGTTTAAATATAGAGTAGAAATAAAAGAGAACGTGATATTGTTAGGAAGTAATAGGAATTACTTAGAGGGGCTGAGAGAGGTTAAAGTATTGCAGAATAAGGAGAGTCGCCCAGAAGAAGAAGAGCAACTACAGACTTCTAAAGGGAAAATAATGGAGTATATGGATAATATGCATGAATTTAGAAAGATTGTTGTTAAGCATCTTTTTTTGATAATTCCACAACACGAAACTATTAGCACAATAACTTAAGCAACAGAAAGTAAAAAGAGTTGTCTTCCCAACTTAGAGATATTTCAGAAATTTTATGAAAATGTATATAAAGCAGTGACTGGAAACCAAGGAAGAACACAAATGTAAATATTTGTGGAAGACACTTATGTTAAGGTTAGAGGAAGATGAAGCTCAACAGTTAATAGTTAAGATAGAAGAAGATGAGATAAAAATGGTGATGTATAATGAGTCTGCAGTGAAGTCTTCAGGAGCATACAGTATTCCTGTGGAAGTTTGGAAATTATGAGGGAAAATAAATGGTAAAGATCTTGAAGACTTTGATTAACAGCACTTTAAAAGGAGGGGGAGCACCAGCATCTTTGGTGTTAAATAGGAGGGTGTATAATGGATCAGAAGCAAGAATTAATGTGGAAAGGTTCCTCTCTGATAAGCTGTGTTTGAGCAGAGGAACCAAGCAGGGTTGTTCTCTTTCCCTTTTAATGTTTACTTTATTTTTATAGCCTTTAGCAAAGAAAATAATGGACTCAGAAACTCAACGTAATTTGTATGGTAATCAAGAAAAGTTGGGTTTGTTTGCAGATATTCTTTTATCATTACTAAATCCAGAAAGCAACATCTTGGTGTTGTGGAACATTTTGAAACAATTTCAAGACTTTGTAGTATATAAAATTAATAAAGGTATTTTATGGCTGCAGTGTTTATGTACCCTTACACATATTGGTTCAGAAGTACCCACATTTAAGGGGGCATGATAAGATGGAATCATTTAGGTGTTTGGATTAAATAAAGCTTCTGTTGTGACAGGTAAGGATATGTGGGAAAAGACTAAACAAAAGATAATACAAAAACTGAGAAACTGGAAGCCCTTGTTAATGGATATGGATAGTAAGATACAAGCAGTAAAAATTCTTTTAGTCCCTTTAGTCTTATATGCAGTTTAGGAATAGTTTGATCAATCATAGAAGAACTTGTGGACAGTAATTACTGAAGGAATTTGTCTTGGAGGGAAAGATGAGTTATTTGTGATAAGTCAAGCCTTCCAATAGAACAAGATAGTTTAGGATTGCCTGATTTGAAGGGATATTTCTGCACTAAGTAGTTATGGCTTATACACATAGCACAAATAGAAGGTTATGATTCAGAGTGAAAAAGGATGAAGATGAAATTGGGCTGAGTTCAAGAAATAAGGAGAGAATGTGATTTTGGATGCATATCCTTAAGAAGAATAATAACCAATACAGAATATTATATTCATAAAGTTGCAGAAATTATACTAAGAAATAAGCCAACATGGGAATGAAGAAAGAAAAAATTTGCCAGTAGGGATGACTGCAAGTGTGGGTACAGAACATAAGAAAAGGGGGGGGTGGAATTTACTGGAGAGACTAGGAAATGAACCAAGGTATTGGGATCAAATAACTAGAAAGGGAAAAGTAATAGAGTTGAATGAAGCCAAGAAGAAGTTTGGACTGCAAGTTAGAGACTGTTGTTCTTATCAGGGATTGATATCATAATAATAGGCAAAGCAATAGGATAGGGGAGTCCAAGACCTGGTCTTGTAGAGTTTTCAGTTAGATTAAGAGCAGAAGCTACTTTTAAAAACAGATAATTTGTAGGGCATATAAAATGTTGCGTGTTGACTGTAAATGAATCAGGTGATGTAAGAAAAGACTAGGAAGATAAGACAGTAAAATCACTTTACAAGGGAACAATGGGAGGACATATGTATGGCTCCCAAGTATGCAACAAAGTCCAGAAGGTTTAGGATTTTTGCTTGGAAATATTTGCATAGGTATTTTTATACCCCAGGCAGACTTCAAATATTTTTTTTTTTCCTCAGGTAGATAGCAAGCATTAGAGATGTGATTGGGAAGTGAGTGGTAACTAGAACATGTTGTTTGGGAGTGCAGTGATTCAGCAGAGTTTAAAACTTCTTTACAGAGTACTCTGACAAAAGTGTTGAGGCAAATGGCTGGCTGTAACTAAGGAAATTATTCATTTTGAGCTAGAACACAGAATCTGAATTACCAAGACTTAGTAAGTAAGGCCTTATTATGTTTAATTCCATTAGCTGTCAAAAAAGCAGTTACTAGAAAATAGTAATCAAGTACTGAATATTGTAAAATAGATAAAAGAAGTGGAAGTGCGATCTTTAGAAAAGAGAGGGAGCAAATTACATAGGAATAAATGGAATCTGTGGGAACAGTGCATGCAGAATAATGTTCAGGAGGAGGAGTGAGGTTTAAGGAAGGCAGGATTTGAGCATTTTATGTAATGTTGGACTGAATGACCGTTGTTGTAAAGGAAGAAAACATGTCTAATGTATAATGATATCAGCGGGAAAAAAATGTTATGAAGCTGAACATGTTGGCATATACCATGAGCTGCCCTCTCCTGCAGTTCCAGATTTAGAAGCCATAGCTTCTTAGGATATTTCAGGCATGAGGCACTCCAAAAGGTAAGCATGTTTTCACCCAAGAAAGCTGTGTCCATCCCCTCTTCTGTTCACTAAGATAATGTTGGAGGTTTCCCTAAAGCTCTGAGTTGCTATTCATCACAGTATCAAAAGCCAGGAGAGGAATTGCACTTCACACTGTGGATGTTCTTCAGCACTTACTACCTGGGGGAGAGGTGTACTGTGTTAGGAAGACTGACTAGGTGTTCATCTCTATTCTAAGGTGGGAAGGACAGTTTTCAAGCAAAGGGTGTCTCAATGGATTATCAACTACTTGTTTTTTTTTTTCTGTCATTAATTTGCTGTCCACCCTTTGGAAAAATGATGCAGTTCAAACCCTCTCTGCCAGAGGAGTGTTGCTTTTACAGGTATTTCTGCTGTGGCTACACGTTTTTACCAAGCATTATTGCCTCATCCGCATCTCTGGCTACCTTCGGGGAAGTCTTTTGTCCTAGACTTTGCAGCCTGAGCCTTGGCTTAGGTTAAATCTCTAGCTACTTTCCTCTCTGGTAATAAGTTTGTGTTTGTCACCAGTGGATTCATTTTTTCTTTAATATGTCTTATTAGATGAATGTTTTTATTGGATTATAGGTATCAAACAATTATGTAATTAGCCATGTATTTGAGCTTGTATTTGGTTCATATTATAATTCTGAAGAAGTTTCTGCAACCAGAGACGAAAGCGCTCAACAATAAACTTTTTATTGTCTCTACTGGCTGGAATTGTGGTTCCCGGTTTCTTGAGTAAAAGACTCTGGGCAAGTTTAGCCAGCGCAGGTTATAAGAGACAAGCCAGAGAGGAAACCATTTCAAAAAGCCAATACATCCAGTTAATAGTGCTCTGTGACTCAGAACCTTTAACAGACACGACTGTGCCATAGGTCTAAAGTAGGCTGGAAATTCATAGGTTTAACTTTATGGTGGGGCCAAAGGACCTGTGGTTACTGTAGCAAACAGGAGGTAGCAGGTAGAGCATTTATACTAGTGGAAGAGATGGGGCTGTAATAATGTTTTAAAGAGTACAGAAATCTGCAACAGTTGTGACAAACCGAAAGGTCTGTAAGTGCAGTTTAAAATGCCAAATAATAAACAGATTATCTATTCTTTTTAATAGAATAGAGTCTAAACAGTTTGCATGGGCCCAGTTCCTGTAGTAAAACTCACACCACCACTACTGTTGGAAATAAAGCTACAAGACTATGGCATCCAACTAGGCAGAAAATGCAGTGAAATATGTACGCATTTGTAAGCGAGTCAGATACTTCAGTATATCAAGAGTTTATCCATTATGTATTGTAAATATAACTACAAGAGTGTGGTACATGACCAGGCAGAAATTACTCGCAAGTAACTTTTTTTAGGTTTAATAGCTTAAAGGTACACAAATAAATCAGTATACATTTCAGGCTACCTTGAAGTGCAATTGAAATATGCAAGGAAAGTTGAAGTTTGTGTTTCTTCTCCCATAGGGTGCAAAAACAAATCCTACAACCGCAGACAGTGACCAACTTAGAAGTCTTGAGGCTTTTTGCCTCATGGTAAATCAAATAGGTTGAATAGCTTCATGTTTGTAGCAGTACAGTGAGCTCTGTTTCATTTTTCATGTTTATTATAGGATTTTCTGATGGAAACAAAGCAGTACGACTTGCATACCAGCTTTAGTATAACTTGTTTATTTGCTTGTCTTGCATGGGATTGTAAAATGTTGTTGACAGGATTGTAAGGCTTTTTTTCTGCACAGACTTTAGCTAGGTCTTCTGGCACCCCCTGCAATTTCCCAGATTGGCACCTCATTTAACTTATTATTAAGAAACTGTATAAACATTCATTTAAGAAGACATGAGTGACATCATTGTGTTTTTGTAAAGCAGTGCCAATATTGCAGGTGTGCCCCATCAGCATCTGCTGATAGTGTCTTGTAATAGCTTGCTCAGTTTGCCTTGTCATAACTGCAGTCCATATTACGTATGGCTTCCCTCATTTTAGTCGAGCAATATGATGTCGAGCAGTAAATAAGCAAACAAGTATGGTCGATCATTCTGTTACGTGGATGCTCAAATCACTGGCAGCAGAACATCGAGGAAAAGGAATGAATGCACCTCATAGTCCAGAAGAACTAAAGTTGTTGGGTCTTTCGTCTTTTCCCGGTTAGGGGTTGCCACAGCGGAACTCCGGTCCGCTAATGATTGGCAGTAGATGTTTACGTGCCGAGTTGCCAGCTCTGACTCACAACCTTCAACAAAGGTACACCCATTCACGCATGTCCCCAGACAGAGGACGCTCTAGCTGAGAATCGAACGGGACAACGTCTTACTGTCAGGCGACAGCGCTACCGCAGCACCACCACCGCAGTTTTCTAGAAGAACTAAAGTAATACCCCTGAACTCTCCACATTTTTGCAGAATGTTCACATTTTTGCTTTATATTTTTGGGCTGTGAATAATTAATTAATTTAATTAAAATTTATTAATACTTGTCCCATCACAAAGTTGAAGTCCCTTTTCACAGTGCTGCAATCATTTTATGAAACTGGTGCACCTGTCCATCTCACTGCAGTAGTGAAAAAAATGTAGAGGGGTAGCAGGGTACTTTAGACTGTTACTACATCCAGTACCCTTGAGCAGATGAGCAGCAGCTGCACAACTTCCTTAACCTACAGAAGTACAGACTGTCTGGTGCCATTGACCTGTTTTTTCTGATTTAACATTCAGTGTTTAGCTGATGATGATTTGAACATTAGCATAACAAAACAATTGTCCATACTTGCTTATTTGCTGCTAAATCTATATTACTGCACTAAAACTTAGGACTCCATTCCCTATATACTCTTGAGTTATTCTTGTATTAATTTGAATTTTGTACTTCAGCTGTTTGTGTTTGGCTTCTTATAATTATTTTTCCAAATGTTGGAATCCCCCCTTACTACCCTTTCAGTCCTGTTTGTATCCCTTACTCCTTCCTCGCCACAGTTGTCAACACTCCCAGTATCTTATGCTTTTCCTCATAGATCATCACTTTCATCACTCACAGTACTGGTTCGTCATCCTTAAGTATTTTCTGTCTTACCACAACAGTTTATGGTGACTAGACTTGACTTACTAGGGCTATTTTGTTTCTACACCTTTATCGGTATACCTTTTGCCATTTTAGTCTTGGCCACTTTTATTTTGCAGTGCCCAGGGATGATGACTTCCCTAGGTCCTTTTTCATTGTCATCTTTGGTTGTATCTTGCCTCTCCTGTAGAATTGTCTCGGGTATACTTTACTAGACTGCATCAACATGCAATCCCTGATGTTCTTCGTGTTTCACTGTTGCAGTCATCACACTTAGGTTATCTGCCTGCAGGTAGCCCTCAGTCGGCCTGAATACCAGAGTCTTGGGATGTCTCTGTCAGATGCTGTCAGCTCTTCCATGACGTCAGGTAGTCAGGGGGTGTAAAACATGCAGCCGACACCATTATATCAACTTTTCTTGCTGCGTAGGAGCCCGAAGCAGAAGCAGTTTGCAAGTGCCGGTCGGCCGCAACCTGAAATTTTTGTATTTTCGAGTTTCAAGCCTGAAGTCTTCTAAAGCCAAGTACCCCGTTGGGGATCCTTTTTTCTTGCTCTAATCGATGTCAGAAAAAGTTAACAATTGTTTTGCATGTGGAAAGTAAATACAGAGATTTTCATTCTTACTGTGTCACCTGTTTAGGCCCAGGCCACGACGTCCCTCACTGCCGGTTTTGTGCCTTGTTTAATGCCCGAACTATTCATTGTTGGGCTATCTTTGTCACTAAATTCTTTCGCTGTCCTTCTCCGTATTCCGCAATGGCTTCAATAAGCCACCCGACTACCGATCTTCTGAAAAATCTTAAGGATAAAGACAGAGACAAACCGCATAGGTCCAAAACTGCCAACAACGCTTCCGTTAAGCTAGTCGCTAGTCCGCCGGTACTCAGTGAGGTGCCTTCACAGCCCCTGATACCCGCTTTTGCAGATATGCAGGCCTCTGCTGAGACCCATTCGGAGTCTGGTATGCCACGAGATGCTTCTTCGACTTTGGAACCTACAGATGTCTCTACCTTGGATGGGTCCGGAGCTGCTTTGCAGGCATCTGCTTCTGAGGGTGTATTCCGACCTTCGATGTTCATATTAAACTGACAACTTCTTTTTTGACTAAAACTACTGAGTTTCTAAGGCCCAGAGTTCGCACTACGCCTAGAAAACCGATGACTAAAGAGCATGCTCAAACTCCCATGCCACAGAAACAAATGCTTAAAATGGCTGAAGACCTTATTACTGTAATTAGGGGAAGCCAGCCTTCCCCGCTAAAAGACAAAGAATGGAATTTCCTTCTGATTCTGCAGACCCTGAGTCCGATGACTCAGATCCCTCTGATTACCAGGACATGCCCTTATCTACCATTGAGGATTCTGATTCAGAGGATTCCATTCCCTCTGCCTCCCCTCCAGAAGATTTTTCTTTTGGTGAAACTTTGCATAGCTTAAGAGAGCATTTCCATTAGGAATGCCAAGACTATCCTCAGTCCAAAAAGCGACTCAGAAAATTTTTATACTTGCCCCAGCACAGGCCTCTAGCCATACCACCTGTTCTAGATCTTGTGGATGATGACTTCATAGAATCTAGTTTTAGTCCAGACATCCTACCACCAGCTCCTAGAAAACCTGACAGGTACTACAGAGTACCTGACTCTCACAAATTTCTCTTTAAGAATCCTACCGCGGATTCAGAGACCATTTCCCAGAGACCTAAAGGCATTACAGCTACTACAGCCAAAAACCCTACCCCTTTGGACAGAGAGTCTAGAGCTTTAGACAGATGGGGTAAGAAGGTATATGCCTGTGCAACTCTTGCCATCAGGGCTTTGAATTACCAGTTGCACATGTTGAAGTACCAGCAAAATATTATGGAACTAATTAAACAAAAAATGTTGTTACTTCCAGATTGTGCAGAAAATAAAGATTTACAAGAGTTAATGCATTCTGCAAACCAAATTAGTAAACATACTTTGCAGTGTGGGTTTGATGCCTTAGAAGTAGCTTGCAGGGCTGCTGTCACTGGATCTGTACTGAGAAGGCACGCTTGGCTGAAGGAACAAATTTTGCCAGACCATGTCAAAGCAAAATTACTAGATGCTTCATTAAATCAAGATTATTTATTTGGCACAAAAGTCGAAGTTGTTGTTAAAAAGATGGAGGAAAAAGCTAAATCTATGCAAACTGTTAAAGATTTCTTACAGATGCAGTCACCTAGATTCAGTAGGCATTGGCCTTCTAAAAATTGGTCCTTTCCAGCCCCTCCCAAACCTTCTCAGTCCAAACCCAGGGGAAACAGCCCATCAAGACTACAGTCTCGGGGCATGCAGAGGTCTAAACAATGGAGTGCTCCCACCTCAAAACAGGGAGTGGTAAGCCACCCCCCATCGAAAACGTTCACAGTGACTTTTCAATCATCCTTCCCAGCCATGCCCAAGTACTTGCACGTCTAGGAGGAAAATTCACTCTTTATGCAAAAAACTGGATGTCCATTACTCAGGACCGATGGGTTGTAAACATTGTATCCCAGGGATACAGATTCTGCTTCCACTCTCTGCCAAACCAAGCGGGCTGCCAGTCCTTCCTCCAAACCAATCGGCAGAGGCTTAAAAACAAGTACTTTCTCTTCTCAATATCAGAGTTATTCAACCTGTTCCAGTAGAACAAAGGTGACAGGGTTCTTACTCCAGACTGTTCGTGGTGCCCAGAAAAGAGGGATCTTGGCGCCCTGTCCTGGATCTTTCTATTCTCAACATCTTTCTGGTGGTCCCAAAATTCAAAATGCTTATGCTGCAACAGCTCCTTCCTATGTTAGCCAAGGATGCCCGGTTAGTCACCCTAGACTTAAAATAAGCTTATCTGCACATCCCCATAAGGGAGTATTGCAGGAAATACCTATGTTTCAAGGCAGACTCTATGCACTTCCCTTTGGCTTATCTACTGCGCCCAGAGTATTCACAAAGTGCCTGACCCCAGCCATTGCATTCTGCAGGCAGAGAAGTATTCAAACCTACCCATAATTGGATGATTGCTTGATTCAGGTGGACAGTCAGGAATTGCTCCTTCAGCACCTGGCATTTGTAAAGAGGCTCCTAACTTCTCTGGGGTACACCATCAACGAAAAGAAATCACAACTGGTACCCTGCCAAAATATTGTATTCCTGGGAGCAAGCTTTAACACAACTTCCAAGATGGCATTTCTCACTCCAGAATAACAGGTCTATTTGACAAACTACTTCAAACTAATGGCCACCAAAACCCAGCTATCTGCAAGGAAAATACTGCAAGCCCTGGGGTCCATGGCCTCATGCATTCTGTTAAATCCATATGCAAGTCTGCATATGAGGAAACTTCAGTGGTACTTAAACAGTCTGTGGTGCCAACGTTCTCAGGACCTGGAAACCGTGATTCCTATCATACCTTGTCTAAGGGCAAAGTTCTTGTGGTGGGCAGAGGCATGCAACCACAAGGGACTTCCTTTCACTCAACCCCCGCCCTGATGCCTAAACCCTGACAACAGACGCATCAGACTATGCATGGGGGGGGCTCACATGGCAGTCAAATACATTCAAGGCAAATGGAGCCCAAGACAAATCCTCCTGCATATCAGTCAAAAAGAGATGCTAACTGTACAGAATGCTCTGACAGCCTTCAAAACATAATCCTTCCAGGACAGCTCCTGATAAAGACAGACAGCACCACAGTCATGTGGTACATAAACAAGCGGGGGGGGGGGCCCATTCCTACCCACTCTGCAGGTTAGCCATGGCCCTGCGGAACACAGCCTTGCGCAACCAAGTGCTGCACCTGCAAGCTCAGTTCCTGCCAGGCAAACAAAATTCGCTGGCAGACAACTTAAGCAAAATTCTACCGGACCCACACGAGTGAAAACTGGAAACCAACTCCTTCAAACTTCTAACCCAGAGGTGGGGACACCAGAGGTAGATGTCTTTGCCTCCCTCCAAAACCATCAATTGAACAAATTTTGCACCAGAAATTCTCACAGCAGAGCATGGGAGGTGGATGCCCTATCCTTTTCATGGAAAAGCCTCTCAATTTATGCCTTTCCTCCTCTGCCCCTCCTGTCAAAAGTACTACTCAAGATCAAACAAGACAGGCCAAGGACAATCTTTATTGCCCCAGACTGGCCATGCCAGCACTGGTACCCACTCCTCCACAGTCTGACGGCACTGCCACGCTGGCAGCTACACCAGACCCTCTCCCTGCTGTTCCAGCAGGAGGGACAGATTGTGCATCCACAGCTGCAAACCCTAAACCTTGCAGTCTGGCTTATCCCCTGAATACACCACCTGCAACCCTCAGCAAACAGGTGTTGGACATCATCCTTGAAGCCGGAAGGCCTAGTACTAGCAAATCCAATTGTGAAAAGTGGAAAAGATATTGTTCCTGGTGTCAGTCTCAAGGAAAGGACACAGCCATGCCCACCTTACCTCAATCCTGGATTACCTAGCAGAGCTGTTCCACAGAGGCCTATCCTTCTCATCCATTAAGATTCATGCCTCTGCTATCTCTTCTCCTTATAATACTGAGCCTCCTCTCTTTCCTCTCCCCATCATCAAACAGTTCCTGAGAGGAGCCAACAATTTAAAGCCCCCTAAAAGAGCTCCCACCCCAGCCTGGGACCTTAACTTTGTACTGGAGAAGCTCACGCTTCCCTCTTTTTAACCTGCCGCTTCATCAGAGTTTAAATTCCTCTCTTGGAAAACAGCCTTACTTCTTGCCATCACTTCAGCAAGAAGAGTGTCTGAGTTACATGCACTAATGGCTGTGGAATCCTTCATTATCTTCCACACTGACAGGGTTTCCCTCAGGACTAATCCTTTATTTATGCCAAAGGTGGTATCCAGTGTGGCTTTAAACCAGTCCATTCATTTGCCAACCTTTTTTTCCTAATCCTCAGAATAAAGGGGAAATTATCCTGCACTTCTTGGACGTGCACAGGCAGCTTAGGTTCTACCTTAACAGGGCAAAACCCTTCAGAAAATCTGACCAGCTGCTAGTCAGCTTTGTTACAGGGGCAGAGGGCAAGGCCATTTCAAAGCAAACCATTTCCAAATGGCTAGCACACTGCATCCATTTCTGCTACAAACAGCAAAGAAAACCTACCCTACAGGGGATCAGAACTCCTTCCACTAGGGCTACCTCAACCTCTACACCATAGGGTTCATAGGTTGGTACTAGGCTATCGGCCCTAGGGCCTATACAAGCCTAGCCATAACAATTCCCTGAATATTTCTTCCCACAAAATTTACTTCCATGGACCCCTGTCTAGCAGGGTGACTGACTTGATCCCCGGGGTGATTTTCCTCTCTCCCATCCAATCGTCAAGGTTCTTTTTGAAGAGGACCAAGGAGGCGCTCTACTTGACATGTACGGGCAGTCTATTCCAGAGTGTGGGGAGTCTCTGGGTCAAGAACCTATCCTTCCAGTATGTTTTGATCATTGTGGTGACAAGGTTTAGATCCCTGGAGCGTGTGATTCTGAGAGATTGGGATTTCTTTAAGTGGACCATGTCCAACAGCTCAGGGTTTGACATGGCCTTGTATGTTAAGCAGAGATCGTCTCCGAGTAGACGATATGCCACAGAGTATAGCTGGAGGTTTTTTTAGACTGTCAGTATAGGGCATCTGCTTTAGGCCTGTGATTCTTTTAGTGAGGTATTTCTTCAGCTTTTCCAGCTGTTGCAGATGTCTTGTGAGGTACATACCAAATGGGGTGTTGTACTCTATAATGGGTCTAATGAGGGATGAGTACAGTGGGATAATGACCTCCTTTTTTCTGGATGAAAAACCCTTAGTGATGAGGTGTGCCACATAGAAGGATTTCCTGACTGTTGTGGTGATGTGGTTATCGAAGGTGAGACCACTGCCCACCTGTGTCCCTAAGTCTCTCATCACACTTTCGGTGTTTAGTGTACTGCCACCTATGTGATAATTCATGGGTACATGGTTTTTCACAAAGGGGATAACTATATACAATTTTTGGCATTAAGCTTGAGCCCATGGCTCTGGCACCAATCATCTGTTTCTGCAAGGCCCTTTTGTAGAATATCCACATCATTTGGGGATTCAGTAATGGCTCCCAGTTTGCAGTCATCTGCAAACTTTGTTAGCCAGAGTCCCTTAGTGTTGGCCTGTACTTCAGATAAGTAGATGCCAAACAAGAGCGGTCCCAGGACTGAACCCTGAGGTACTCCACTTGTCATTTGTCTGGAGCTGGATTTAGAGTCGGCTGCTTTTACAGTGTGGGTTCTGTCAGTAAGCTGGTTGGCAACCCATCGAGTGATGTAGGGATTTATGCCCAGCTTATTAAGTTCATCTATGATTCCAGAGTGGGGTATGGCATCGAAGACCTTGGCGAGGTCCAGATAGGCTGTGTGGACCACCTTACCCTCGTCCACAGCTGTGGAGACTGATTCGAAGAAGTCACTCAGGTTCAGGAGACAAGATAGGCCCTTCACGAACCCAAACTGGGTGAGGTCCAGTGTTTAAAGATTGCCAATGTCTTTGTTTATAAGTTCCATGATAATGCGTTCCATGCCCTTGCAGATCATGCTCGTCAGACTGATGGGATGGTAGTTCCCAAGATCCAAGGTGGATCCCCCCTTGTGGAGTGGGATTTCTCAGGGGAGTCCCTGCCAGGGACATCTTGGAAGCTTCTGTACACACGTTCACCAAGCACTACCACTTACCTATCTTTTCTAAATCCAGAGCTGGATTTGCTACAGCAGTCTTACAAGGCCTGCTAGCCAGCCTAAGACTTTTTGTTTGCCTCCACCCTTCCTCAGCTTTGGGAATCAACCCAAGTGTTATGACTGCAACAGTGAAACACGAAGAACATAGTACAGTTGTGTACACTTACCATAAATGTTGATGTTCGAGTGTATTCACTGTTGCAGTCCTGGATGTCCTTCAAGAATGCAACTGCAGTCATAACATGTGGGTTGTCCTGGCTCAGGCAGCCCTCGGTCGGCCGGATTCCAAAGTCTGGGTCCGACGTCGGCTGATGTCGCATTTCTCTCCGACGTCAGAGCGGCTGGAGTATATAAGCATCAGCCGACGCCATTTTCTTCAGTCTTTCTTGCCGCGCGGTGCCCGAAGCAGAAGCAGTTCGCAAGTGCCGGTCGGTCAGCTCCTGTATTTTTCGATACCGAAGTCATCAAAAAAGCTAAGTACCCCGTTGGGGACCTTTTCTTGCCTCAGCTGATGTCAGAAATAACTGAAAAAGTTAACAATTGTCTTTCTTGTGGTAAACAAATACCTCATAAGGATTTCCACTCTTACTGTCTTCCTTGCCTGGGCCCAGACCACGCCTCGGCCTGTGTAGCCTGTGCTCGCTTCAACAAGCGCACTCTCAGGCGCCGGGCGGAGTTCGCTGAAGACTTTTTTGCCGATAAATTTGCTTACAACATGCCGTCGGATCTTCTGACATCGCAAACTCCCAAAAAGCGAAAAGACCGGGACTGACATCCTCGGCCCGCGTCTACCACCGACTCCATGCCAAAACCTAGAGCGAGTGCTCCGGTTTCCTCTGAGACGGTCTCTCCACCGCTCCGAACCGAAGACACCGCATTACCGACGACTCCGATTCCGGACATCACTCCGACGCCTGTTATCGATTTTCCTCCGGATACCGAAACCGAGGAAATGCCCGAGACCATTGCTGTAGACAAGGTCACTCCTGCATGTGGAGCTGCCAGGCCTCCTATGGCCATGTCTATTAAGGCCTACACTAGGGCTAAGGCAGCCAGCAAAACAAAGCTTATTACTTCTAAATCCTTTCCTCAGCCTACTCCAGAGACACAAATTATGTCCATGGCTGCTGATTTAATTTCCATGATTAGAGGTTCACAGGCCCATCCTGAGAGAGGATCCCAGCCTCCTCCTGATAAAAGGCCCAGGGTTGAACCCTCTGAACCTATTCCTTCAGATGAAGACTCTGAGGGCTCCATCCACTCTGATAGCCAGGAAGAGCTCTTCCAGATCTATGAGGACTCGGATGCAGAAGATTCCATCCCCTCGGCCTCCCCTCCTGAGGATATTTCTTTTGGGGAAGTTCTGCACACCATGAGGGAACATTTTAAGTGGCAAGGTCAGGAATATTCTGATTCTAGGAAACGCCTGAGGACTTTCCTTAAGAAGCCCCAGCACAGGCCCTTAGCTATTCCTCCTGTACTTGATGTTCTGGATGATCTATATTCTGACTCTAGTGCTACCCCTGATTCTCTTCCTCCTGCTCCAGCCAAGCCAGACAGGTATTACAGGGTCCCAGAAACTCATTCCCATTTATTCAGGGCCCATTCTGCTGATTTGGAAACTATTTCACAGGGGCCTAAAGGAGTTTCAGCCTCCACCTCTAAAAATCCATTGCCCTCCAACAGGGAGGCCAGGTCATTAGAGAGATGGGGTAAAAAGGTTTACACATCCACTACCTTATCTATGAGAGCTTTAAATTGCTTTTTTCATATGTTGCAATATCAGGACTACCTTTTAGAAGATTTACAAAAAACTGTAGCCACTCCTGATCCTTTAGACAGGAAGACTTTGCAGGAAGCTGTACATAACACTCAGCAAGTAAGCAATCACTTCCTGCAGTGTGGATATGATGCACTGGAAGCTTCATGTAGGGCAGCTATGACAGGGGCAGTCATTCGTAGACATGCTTGGTTAAAAGATCAACCTCTACCAGATCATGTAAAAGCAAAACTTCTGGATACACCTTTGGAAAAGAAGAAGCTTTTTGGTGCAAATGCTAAGGATGTGTTAAAGACCATCGAAGAAAAAGCAAAATCAGTTCAGACGGTGAAAGATTTCCTCCAAGTTCAACCCCCCAGATTCAGTAGGAATTGGCCTTCTAAAAACTGGTCCTTTCCTAATACAGAAAAGTTTCAAAGGGGTAAGAACAGACGTGGCAGAGGAAGAGGCCAATACAGAGGCCCTTACAGGGGACGACAATGGCAGCCAGGAAACCAAAGAAGTGACGCAGGGGTTTCACCTGCCCCACAACCACAATCTCAATGACTTTCCTCTACTACCGCCTACCAGGGAACAAATAGAAGCTCCCCTGGGCGGGAAATTATCTCTGTTTGCAGAAAATTGGCACAGACTGACAAAGGACAAATGGATTTTGGACATTGTAGACCGAGGGTACAGGTTTCATTTTCACACCTTACCAAGAAAACAAGGCATGCCAAACCTACCACAAAACCAGAGGGCAGAGGCTATCAAGCAAATCACTCTGCTGACTTGGATGAAAGCAATAGAAAGAGTTCCACAACAAGAACAAGACCAGGGGTTTTACTCAAGACTGTTCCTTGTTCCAAGAAAAGAATCTCAATGGAGACCAATACTGGACTTGTCCGCATTAAACACCTTTCTCATAGTACCAAAGTTCAAAATGCTGACTCAACAGCAACTCCTTCCCATGCTGGGCAAGGGGTCTTGGCTGATTACTCTGGACCTCAAGGAGGCATACCTGCATGTCCCTATCAGACACAGCTGCAGAAGATACCTCAGATTTCTTGCAGGACCAGAGCATTATCAATTCTCAGCATTGCCATTTGGCTTATCTACTGCGCCCAGAGTATTCACAAAATGCCTGGCTTCAGTAATTGCTCATTGCAGGCTCCAGGGGATACAAATTTACCCGTACCTGGACGACTGCCTCATACAAGCGGACGACAAATTGATGTTGACAAAAAACCTGGATTATGTCATACGATTACTTCAAGCTCTGGGATAGATGGTCAACTTCCAAAAGTCAAGACTGCAGCCATCCCAGCAAATAATCTTCTTAGGAGCCAAACTAGACACAGCCTCTCAGATGGCTTACCTGACAGAAGACAAGCAAGAGAAGTTAACTCATTACTTCAAAAGTTTGGCAAAACTCACCCAGATGACTGCAAGGAGATTCCTACAGGCCCTGGGTTACATGGCATCCTGCATTCTCCTGGTTCCATTAGCAAGACTACACATGAGAAAGCTTCAATGGTACCTAAAAAGCATTTGGTCTCAACACAGCAACAACTTGGAGACAATCATCCTGCTCATTCCATGCCTACAAAAGGAATTCCTATGGTGGGCCTCGGTGAGCCAGGCAAACACAGGTATGTCATTCAAAAAACCACAGATAACACAGACCATGACCACAGACGCCTCAGACCTTGGATGGGGGGCGCACATGGAAGGCAGGTGTATACAAGGACAATGGTCTCCAAAGGAAACACATCTGCATATAAACCAAAAGGAAATGCTGGCAGTAATGCATGCCATCGAGGCTTTTCAACACCAACTCCAGCAAGGCCATTTACTGATACGGACAGACAACACCACTGTGATGTGGTACATAAACAAGCAAGGGGGCACCCACTCTTACCCCCTTTGCAGACTGACAATGCATCTTTGGGAGAAATCACTGAGTCTAAACATCCAGTTACAATCCCAGTTTGTTCCAGGAAAAGACAATGTGTTGGCGGACAGCCTAAGCAGGAATTTCACAGTTCCACACGAGTGGAGGTTACATCCGAAGACCTTCAGACAACTCACTTCTACATGGGGCAAGCCAGAAGTGGACCTATTTGCCTCGCATCTCAACCATCTTCTACCAAAATTCTGCACAAGGACATACCATCCAAAAGCTTGGAAAATAGATGCCCTCTCATTCAACTGGAACTCACTAACAATCTGTGCATTCCCACCTCTGCCACTGATGACCTCAGTATTAATAAAGATCAAAGCAGAGAAACCCAAGGGAATCATAATAGCTCCGGACTGGCCAAGACAACACTGGTACCCATTACTACGGAGCATATGTCACACCAGGAGGTGGGCCCTTCCCCAATGGCCTCTACTTCTGACTCAACACAACTTCAAAACAGTGCATCCAAATCTACAGACACTGCAGCTAACAGCTTGGGAGATCCCATAAATAACTTCAGCCTATCTCTCTCCAAGGAAGTTCAGCGGATAATAACAGAGGCTCGAAGACCATCTACCAGAAAGGTTTACTTAGCAAAGTGGAAAAGATTCAGCAATTGGAATACCAGCAAGGGACATGATGCATCATTGTTGAACATCTCACTCATCTTGGAATATTTGGCAGATATGTTAAAGAACGGCCTCTCATATTCTTCCATAAAGATACATGCATCTGCTATTTCAGCTAGATACAACACTGATCCTCCTGTTTTTTCACACCCTTTACTAAGGCAATTCCTCAGGGGAATCAAGAACATTAAGCCACCAAGAAAGGCCCCAGTGCCAGCCTGGGACCTAAATTTTGTCCTAGAAAAACTGACTGTACCTCCATTTGAGCCAGCAGCTTTAGTTGACTTGCAATTTCTCTCTTGGAAGACAGCTTTCCTGTTGGTAATTACATCAGCAAGAAGGGTTTCGGAGCTACAGGCCCTAATGGCAATACCACCCTTTATTATTTTTCACAGAGACAGGGTTTCATTAAGGACCAACCCTACTTTCATGCCAAATGTGGTATCTAGGGTTTCTTTAAATCAAGCAATTCATCTGCCTGCTTTCTTCCCCAATCCTGAGAACAAGGGGGAAAGACTGTTGCATACCTTGGACATTCACAGACAACTTCGTTACTACCTGGACAGAACCAAGGCCAGTAGGAAGTCTGGACAACTTTTTGTAGCTTACGCCCCTGCAGTCCAAGGAAAAGCAATTTCAAAACAGACTATTTCAAAATGGATTGGACATTGCATCAGATTCTGTTATTCCTTTCATGGAAAGACTGTTCCAGCCAATGTCAGACCACATTCCACCAGAGCTACAGCCACCTCTACAGCATTCTTAAGAGGGGTGGCTACTAAGGACATTCTAGAAGCTGCTACATGGAGCTCCGTGCATACATTCTCCAAACACTACAATCTCCCTCTATACTCCAGATCCAGAGCAGGCTTTGCTTCCGCAGTCCTGCAGGGTTTGATTGCCACACCATCTTTTTCCTAGAGCATTCCTCCTCCCCCAGCTAAGCTATGGTATTCTACCCACATGTTATGACTGCAGTTGCATTCTTGAAGGACATAGTACAGTTTTGTACCTACCATAAATGTAGATGTCCGATAGACATGCAACTGCAGTCGGATTTTCCCTCCCTCCATACCCCTCTATGCCTAGGGTCCACTCCTATCCCTGTTTCTCTTAGCTGGGGATATCTGTTATGGTGTATTTGTTTTATTGCTCATTTATTTGTTTGGAATCCTGTTTTTGTCTTCCAATTTGATTACAGCCTTCCTTGGAGGGCACCTGGCATCTGGGGCAAGAAACACTGAAGAAAATGGCGTCGGCTGATGGTTATATACTCCAGCCACTCTGACGGAGAGAAATGCGACATCAGCCAACGTCGGACCCAGACTTTGGAATCTGGCCGACCGAGGGCTGCCTGAGGCAGGACAACCCACATGTTATGACTGCAGTTGCATGTCTATCGGACATCTACATTTATGGTAGGTACAAAACTGTACTTTTCCCTCCCTCCAGCCCCCCGGTCCTTTCTATAGTTTCTACCTGTTTGTGTTTTGGCCGTATTTTATGGCAGGGGTATTTACTTTTTACTGGAGGTGTTTCACACCATGTAATAGCTTCCTATTTTGAGGGCTCCTGACATTTGGGGCAAGAAAAACTGATGTAATGGCATCCGCTGCTTGTTGTATACCCCTGATGACCTTACATCATGGAAGAGGTGACAGCGTCTGACACAGAAATCCCAAGACACTGGTATTCGGGCTGACTGAGGGCTACCTGCAGGCAGATAACCCAATTATGATGACTGCAACAGTGAATACACTCGAACATCTACATGTATGGTAAGTGTACACTACTGTCTTGAATCTGATCTGCAGAATCTGTAGGTCACTATGTTGTTCAAAAACATTCAACCAAAGAGCCATGTAGTAACTAACACAAAACCGTTCAAGATCCTAGAAGACTAAATTTATTATTAAAACTGAAAAAAAAAAATACAAAAAAAAATACACACTCTAGTTTTTCATATGTGGAACATAGTCAAATGAAATGAACTGCACACCTCTCATTCATTAGTGGATAGCACTTCATCGACAAGCCATTCATTAGAAAAAATCAGACATGATAATGTATTAATCCTGAAGTTTGAACTGTGCAAGACATTCATTTACCATTAAATGTATATTTAAAACATATAACATCCATTTGCATAAAAACAGGTATCAAAGTATCAAATGCTGCTTAATAGAATATGTGAAGCATCACCTAATAGTAGTTTGTATAAATGGACACCCAAGCCAAAATGACAGTGAGCTGTTCTTAATGCACGCTTCAAGGAGATGGTTGCATTTAATCTAGGCAGAGAATCTGACGTACTTTGAATAATCCATTTAAATTCTATAATTTCTGTCCATGCAGTAATGTCACCATCTTGACTATTAATGAGAAGTTCTAAGAAACTAAATTTGAAGTTGTGTATATTATTTCATTCCATAGTATGCCTTAGAAGTGTTTAGTTAATGATTTCCTCCTGATCACAGGACATATTACAAAGTTTGCTTATTAAGGTTGCAGTTGATTTTGTCTAGTAAAATGGAGGACAAACCATGTATTAAACAAAGTAGACTAGTTTTGTGTCGGTCAGAATAGTTAATAAAGGTATACTCAAGCTTGAAAATTGGATGTAGAAGTACAAGTACATTGGCATAAATTGTTCCTGTGCAAGTAATTATTGTTTGATTATCTTGTAAGTACTAGTGTGCAGTACACTTAATACATTGTAGTGAATGCATAAAGAAGATGTTTCTTCTGAACCAAGTTAAATTATATAGTATAGTTAAATTTTGTAATGCTGTAAGTCATTGCCCACAATAAAAAGCAAACAAAATCATCTATAAAATGTAATTTTTTTTTCAAAAGTCAATTGACAAGTGCTAGTATCTTCCCATATGAAAAGGGCAGTATGTGGTGCAAGTGGTTGCTACAAGACTGCATACCCACACTAGTTGTTTTTGATAATTTTTGTTAACTTTGCCTATGAAGCTATCTTCCCTAGCTTTTAAGCCTTCTGTTCATTCTTTTGTCATTATTGTTACCTGTATCTGGTGACCTGTACCATGTAGCCAATATTCATTCACTCTGAGGGCCCTGTAATCTGTTTCTTCCATGTATGTAGGCCATTCTTTTACAGACAGTGCTATTCCTTCTCTTCCCTTTAATTTTTTCCCTATTTGTACATCAGGAATACTTGTAACTCCATGTCCATGTCCTCTTCCTTAGTGTCCATGATTCTGCTAAACTTACCACATCAGCTGTCTTCCTTCACATATAGCAGGGAACTCTGCCCAAAGGCTACTAGTAGTACATGGCACCTTTTTCCACTCCAGTCTTGTAGTTCCCTTTTCCTATCTTTACTCTTCTCCCACTGCCTTTCACAGAGACCCTACTTCACCTCCTTTTGATTGATGCCACTCTTTTCAGCCTCACTTCTCTTTCATTTTGAAGGCAAATTCAACATAAGCTTTGTCAGAAATTGTTCAACCTGTATTTAACAGAGTATTGATGTATTTATTATTTTATGTACCATAAGCACTCGTGCTGTATGCTTTTATGAAAAAATGTTAAATGTTTTTTTTTTCTTTCAACAGATGAAAGGAGGGGCCCACTCATTGAAAAGGTGGCTCAGAGGGCGAAGTCTCTATTGTTCTAAGTTGGCGACTTCCAGAGCCAAGTCCCGTTACCTCTTCCTTACATATTTACTGTCATTACACATCATTGTTTTTATGTGTTTGACCGGTTTTATTTAAATGTACTGTATGTGTTTTGGGAGCTAAATATTGTGAATGAATGCAGTACTTGCCAAAGTGTCTTTCAATTAAGCTATGCACTAAAATCTTTGTATATATGCCTAAAGAAAAGAATATGAGATGTTAAGAGTTTATCAGATTTTATTGTATATTGGACAACTGCTGTCACTAGGTGTATAGTTGTCAAAGAATGCATATATTTGTATAAAGACAGAAAGAAGAAAACAGACATATGGGAGGGAGGGTGAAAATAATTGATCCGATATTGTCTCTTCAGTCTGCCTCAACCTGTGAGTATTCTAAACTGATCAGTTCTGGTGCTGTCCCTTTAGAATCTTGGCTTTTAAACTCAAGCTCCTCTCCCGTAATGCACTACACTACCTCATCTTCGCAAATCTCTTTTGTAACAGTTGAAGTCAGACATGGTCTTTAGAGCTCCACTCAAGACAAGTCCTTTACAGTTTCTTTTCAGTGTATTTTTGATTATTGCAGTTTTTCTCTGTTGACCTGAACATTTTACTCACTTCCCTAAACACTTGAAGTAGGTTATTAGTGGTACTTTCAGGTATTTACCAAAGTTATGGTTAGGGCTTGTGTTTGGGGGGGGGGGTTATACCTTTCCCACCTGTACCTTCCTGGTTTTTGCACTGTTTATCTTATTGCTGTGCTTGTTTTGTATATGATTACCGACAGCTTTGAAAAATCCAAGCTAGAGCTAGTCCAGGCCTTGGAATTCATAGATTGCCATCTGAACACAACCAGTCAGATTGCCAGGCTTCCTCGTTCAAGGCTCTCCTCACTCTATCTTCAGACCTGTCAGGTTCTTCTTGCTCAGAGGCCACCGGCTTCACTTGTACTTAGTTTTCTGGGATTAATGACAGCTGTCATCTCATTAGTTCCTTTTGTCAGGTTCTACATGAGGATTCTCCAGTGGACCTTTTCAGCACAGTGTTCTCTGACAAGTTATCATATGCAGTTTTCCATAAGATTGATCAGTTTGTTGATGCTACATTTCTTGGTGAACAACATCAAAAGTGTATTGCCAGGGTGGCCCTTTTTTCTTCCCCCTCCCTCGGCCATGGTGATCATGGCCGCTTCCCGTTTAAGATTGGAGATTGGTGGGCACTTTGAGGAAAGGACAGACCAAAGTACCTGGTCCCAGTTAGAGATCAGTTTATACGTCAGTGTTTTGGAGATGAGAGAGGTCCTGCTGGTGTTGCAAGCTTTTCACTTCATAAATGCCTCCCCAAAGGTGGAATGTCAGTCCAGACCAGCAATATAGCAATAGTCTAGGATATCAGCAAACAGGGCAGAACCCAGTATTAGCCCCTGTGTCAAGAGGCAGTGAGGGTATGACGATAGGTGATGTCTTCCCAATGCTTTCTGACTGCAACACACTTTCCGGGGAAATCCAGCATCCTAGTGGACAAGTTGAGCAGGAGTATTGTAATGCCTCATAAGTGGTCTCATTCTTGTCAGTAGCAGCATAAATCTTCGGCCACTGGGGCCAACCTTGCTGTGATCTGTTTGCAACACCTTACAACACAAAGCGCATCAAGTTTATTTCCCTGATTCCCCAGAAGGGGCAGTCACCAAGAGATGCTGTAGTCCACGTTTGGCCCCTGGGTCTCCTCTGCACATTACACTTACATTTTACTGAAAGTAGCTTGGTACAAGGTGACTCTTTGTGCTAGACTAATGACAACTGGAGTTTTTTAAGCCTAGCCATGCACCCTAAATTAAATCGGCAACATTTATTAAGAGCAGTGTCAAGCCATTTTGTATTGTTTGAGGTTAATAGGTAAATAGTAGGCAATCTGTCTGCAGATTATTACATGTCTAGCCAATAATTGGGCAGTGACCAAAGGTGAGCATTAAGCCTTTTATCTTGTGTCTAGGAGGTAAACACCTTAATCATTATGCTAACCCCCAGCCATATGATCTTCATTACTCTCTTCTGGCCCAGACAAGTTTGATGCCCCTTCTGAGACTTTACCTGGTTGACCGTCTTTAACTTCTGGATCCAGTCCCATATCTAATCTCTTACCTGTTGGGTCCCACCCGGATCTCAAATTCCTCAAACTAATCGCACAGTTTCCCCACTTACACTGATGGCCAGGAATCCCAGGCTGTCTTCCAGAGTGGTGCATATATTTTCCACCAGAAAATTTAGGAGATTTAGTATTTGGGCCATTTCTAAAGGTCTGGACCCATCTTCAGCACCCTTTGATGTAGGTGATTTATTTTCAGTTAGGGGCAAGCTGTTCAGTTGGCAAGGAAGAGTTAGCTGCTATCTCTAGTTTTCATGTTGGTTAAGATCATTCTTCCATAGCTTCCCTGAGACTTTCTAAAGCCTTTTTGAAGGAGGCATTTTTTTGTCTGGTCCTTGAGATATCCATTTCCTCCCTGGTACCTGTCTTTGTATTTTGTGTTAACAGAGATTCATGTTGAGCTTACTGTAAATGCAGGCCTAAAGTATATATTTTGGAAAATTCAGTTTTGTGTTGTAGTGACTTCTACTAATTAAGTATATGAACTTCAGGCTTTGTCCTGTAAGTGTCCTTATATAATTTCTCACAAGTACATGGTATCATTATGAACTAATCCAGCCTTTTGCCTAAGATGGCCCGAGTCCAGCTGAAACCAGTGTATTCATTTGCTAGTGTTTTTCCTCAGTGTTCAGTAATAAGGGCAAATACATTCTTCACTGTTTGGATATCCAAAGACAATTAAAATTTTGGTTACACAGAATGAAAGACATAAGGAAATCTGAGCATGTTTTGTCCTTTTCCAGAGTTACACAAGGAAAAAGGGTGTTGGTGACTTTGTTCAGATGGTTTACTGAGTGTATTCTTTTGTTTACAAGAATTATGGGTTGTCCTTATCATTCAAACCAAAAGCTCCTTTCACTAGAGCAGTTACTACCTTTTTAGCCACTCTTCTTCAGACAAAATTTGTTCAGCAGTTACTTGGCCTAATACTCGTACCTTTGTAAGTTATTGTAAACTTGACGTTCAGTCTAAGTTAAGGACTACTTTTGACTCCACCATTTTCTGGAACATTCTTTCTTAGTATCACCTGGATAAGCCTGTCTGGGGACTGTGTCTCACTGATTGAGGCAGACAGAAGACAAAACAGTGGATATGAATGTTTTGCACTTACCGTAACACTAGATCCATTTGTTTTCTTCTGTCCATCTAACATCCCCTCCGTCTGTCTCCCATCCAAACTGTCATTTGTGATTTTTGGCTCCTAGTGGACTTTGCAAGTCTTTCTGAAATTTTCTGCAGCTAGATCCCTTTGGATCTTGCGTTGATGTTTTTCAGAGGTTTTTTGTACAGGGATCGTGTATGCTGGGGTAAACTCAATCTGAGGAGATGAGGTAATACAGGAAATTGTGGGAAGGCAGATTGAGTTTTGGAGATAAGATTCTAGAGTGCCATCATCGGAGCCAGTTGGATCCAGTGACTCGCAGGCTGAGAGAGATGGAAGAAGACAATACGATCTGATGTTATGGGAAGTACATAAGCTTCATTTATAGCACCTTTCCAAGTGACAGCTATTCAAAAATGTTTATTTTAAAATTGATAAAAATATCTACACTACTGGAAAATGCTGCTGAGTTCTACATGTAAATTAAATTGTTATATATATATATATATATATATATATATATATATATATATATATATATATATATATATATATGGCATTTATTTAATAATGTGCAGACACTGTAAATTGTAAAGTTGAATGGTTACAGACTTCCTGTTTGCAGCAAGAAGTCACACCAAGTGCAATAAAGAATGTTCTATTTGTGTCTTTTGTTTGACACAGTATAATGTTTTGCAGTATTTATTTGTAATTGTATTTTCTTTATTAGACTTTTGTACTGAAGTACACAACATTGTCATTTTATTGGTTCACTTAGTTTAAATGATCATCTCTGGCCTCTCCACAATCATTTCCCAGCACTTTTTCTCATCTATTTCTTTTACTGTCTCTTTGTTCTGTTTCTCTTATCATTCATGTTTAACAACTGCAGTTTTTATTATATATTTCTTTTCTAATATGTAGAACATTTAATTTGTTTTTGTTATTTTTTACTGTGTTGTATACAGTAATGGCAATCATGCTAGTATAGAAGAACCATCATTGTTTTATTTTTTAACCAAATAAGACACTGTCTCTTTTTCCTCTTTTTAGGGGTGAAATTGAGAGTACTGGTGTCCTTAAATGACTTGTCCACAGTTGCATAGTATACAAGCAGAAACTTGAAATCAAACCCAGTAGTACAGGATGTAGATGCTCACCACATTGATCACTGCTGCAGTAGCCTTGGCTGTATGGATTATATCCTGCCAAGGGTATAACAGCCAACCAACTTCCAAAGCTTCAGGGCACCATCCGTGTACCCAAACTGTCAGGCAGCTCAAGTTGAGCTGACTAAAAGAAAAGTGTGGGTGCAAAGCCCTTCAGAGCTTTATTGCCGCCAAAGAGTGTTACCTTTTAGTGGTAGAGGATCAGTTGCTTTGTGCTTTCCTTTGCTGGCCTCAGCTGCAGGTGGGTGACTCTGCTGTGGCCATTTACTGTACCTCAGACCACTCATCTTTTACCCTGGATCCCTCTGATGTAGCACCTACAGCCACTATAGACTGGGGGTTAGCCACATCCTATGTGGCTATTGGAGGTCCCTCATTAGGCAAGGGAGATATACTCTTGTTGATCCTGGGAGGGTGAACAGGGAAGGTTTCCCTGTTGTGTCAGAATGCTGTACCCATCCCTGGGAAGTAGCTGATGCCATTAATAACATGGTTGGCCCCATTTTTCTTGTCAAAAAGAAACAAAAGCTAAGCATGTGTCTACTCCTCCTCAAATTTCTTTGTATAGGAGTAGTTTACTGGCTCTGGCTCAGGCTATTGATCCTCCTTGTAAAATAGTTTCTGGTAAAAGAAAGAGGGATTCCTCTTTTCTTGAAGGAATTCAAGGTTCTGAATATGAACAGGAAGATGCAGGGATGGCTACAGTTTTATCCCTCAGATTTATGATTCTCACCTGTGGTTGTTTCTTTTTCTCTGAGGCTATTGCTAAAATGTCCCAGTGATTTCAGTGGGAAGGACACTGAGGTTTCTCAGTCCCTCAGAAAATACTATTAGTTGTTACAGAATGATTTTCCAGAACATACACCCATTCCTCCTGTTCTCTTTCTCCTTTAGAGAATATTTGTGATACTGCCTGCAATATTCCTGATAGTCAGCTGCCACTAAAAAGGCAAATAGGATGTATAACGTTTCTCAGACTTTTAAATTTTTATACATTATTCCAAAACCTGACCCAGCAGCTATAGCTTTAGTAGATCCCACTGCTGCTAAGCACTTAGTAAATTCCAGTCCTTCTGTTTCTGATAAGGATGGGAAGATTATTGATAGGTATGAGGAAAAAAGTGTATACTTCTGCAACTTTGATTTTAAGAATTTTGAATTGTCAAGCACATAAGTTTGTTCTGACAAATTGTGAAAGTATGTGAAATATTTTTAAATGCAATTTCTTCTTGGGAGAAAAAAACGTGCTTTAAATAAACTAGTTTCTTCTATTGCAGAGGTGACTACTCATTTTTTCAGTGTCTGTATGACTGAGTTGATAAGGGCTGTGGCTTTTGGTACTGTTTTGAGGTGGTTTACATGACTGCAATCTCAGAACCTCCCAGATTATTAAATGAGATTTTAAATACCACAGTGGATAGAGATTTAGTGTTTGACCCCTCTTCTGCAGAGGTGATTTAAAAGTGTAATAAAAGGGGCAAGGTGAACCAGGGAATCAGTATGCTTTTTCAGTCCTCCTCTTCCAAATTCTCCAAGGGATTTTCTATGTCCTCCTCCAATTTTGCCAAAAAAACCCAGAATAAACAGTCTCACCAAAATTCAGGTAAACAGATGTTTAAGAAGAAATGGCAAGGAAGAGTTGAAAAAGATGTGAAACCTCCAAAAGTCAAAGACAGTCCAACCAGTCTGAATGACTGTTTGAGACCTTGTGACCCCCTCCCACCCTGGGCCCTTTTTTCTTCCAGAAGATCTGAACCTCCATGTTTCTGTTTGGCAACAGATTATTTCAGACAAATGAATTCTGAAGTTCATTCAGCAAGGTTACAGAAGGCAGTGAGAGAAAATTCCTCCTTTCCAGGGGATCATTCATCATCCTTCAGATTAGATTCTCTTGTTTCCACCAATTCCTCATCACCTGGTGTCCCAGTGAGCGATAAAACCAGTTTCTCCTTCCCAGTTGTGGAAGGGTTTTTAATTCAAGGATGCTCTTAGTGCCAAAGAAAGAAAGTGCTTCTAGACCAGTTCTGGATATTATTTTTCCTAAACTTGTTTGTGATAGTTCTCAAATTCATAATGATTTCACTTCACAACCTATTACATCTTTTTTTCTCTTTCAAGTTTCCTGGTAACACTAGATTTAAAAGGTGCTCATCTCTTCTTTACTCATCCAAACTTCAGATGTTTCTTAAGGTATTGTTTGTCTGGATCAAATTATCAATTCTGTGCCTTACCATTTGGACTATCTAGTGCACCAAGAGTGTTCACAAAGTGCCTAGCTCCAGTTATAGTTCATTGCAGTCTACAGGGGATCTACATTTTCCCATATTTTGACAACTTGATTATCTTTGCAGAATCTTTTTCAAAGTGTCAGGAATTTCTTGGTCTTAGATGAGAGTTCTCTTACTCAAGCTGGGATTCCAAGAGAAAATTTAAAGTCTTTCTTGACTCCTTGTCATGTCATTGTGCTCCTGGGATGTCAGCTAGACACCTCACTTTTCTTCCACAGAAAAAAAATCTTTATTTAGCTCTATTTCTAAGGTTTTCCACTCTGAATTTGGTCACTGTGAGGGGGGAATACCTCAGGATTTTGGGTCTCATGGCATTTATGACCCCCCCCCCCCAGCAAGACCTCAAATGAGAAAGATAAACTGGTATCTGAAATTTCTTTGGTCCCAGCTTGAACACCCTTTATCTTGTCAAATCCCAGTGCTTGGGTTTGTCAGAATAGAAATATTTTCGGGGAGACAACAGATATCCCTAAATCCAGGTCTCCCCTTCTCCCTCCCTGCTCCAAAGGAGTTACCACTGATACTATGGACTTTGCTTAGGGAGCAGTTTCAGAAGGGACAAAAAATGCATGAGGTGTGGGACACCAACTGCAAATGCAAGCACATAAATGACAAGGAGATGCTTGCCATGGTCGAGGGACTTAACTGTCTAAGTGGTTACAGACAATAACACAGTCTTGTGGTACATCAGCAAGCAAGAGTCATACCTCCATTGCATTCTAGCCATCTTAGCTTTGGAATAGCTTCACAGTGCAGTCTCCATCTACAGGCATCCTACATCTTGCTAGAGCAAACTTGTGTGGCAGACAATCTCTGAGCAGGACCATGACAGACCTTCATGAATGGAAACTAGATCAGGTGGGGGGGGGTCTTCCAGGATTCGATCCATCTGTGGGGAGTTCCTTAAGAAGACAAGTAGACCTCTTTGCCTCCTCTCTGAACAATTAACTGGCAAGATTCTCTTCCAGGACTTCATGCAAGAAGGTCTGGAAGATGGATGCCTTTTTCCTTACCATGGACAGGAATATTCCTGTAGGTCTTTTCCACCCTTTTCACTATTATCTCGGGTAATTCCAAAGATTCATAAGTAACCCTCAAGATCATTGTGGTGACTCCCTTCTGGCCCCATCAACCATGGTTCTCCCTTCTTTTGGAAATGGCAGGGGCAATTACCACAAGATTCCTCACAGATTGAATCTACTCGTACAAGAACAGTGGTGTTTGATGCACTCTAATATCAATCATCTCTAGTTGACTGCCAGAATGATAGGGTCTTAATTTCTATTTGGTACCTGTTTACTGATGATGTGCAGTAGGTACTAATGGAGTTAAGAAAGCTTGCTACTAGAAAATGATCAAATGGGAAATGTTTACAAGTTGGTGCCAACAACCTAACCACCACCTATTCAGGGCTATTTCTTTCTCTGGTTTTACAATATTTGGTTGAGTTACTGTTCTGTGACTTTTCTTATTCGTCTGTCAAGGTTCATTTATTGGCCATTTCAGAATATCTGCCTATGAATCCTCCACTTTCAAGGCAGTCTCATGTCAAAATGTTCTTGAAATGCTTTTTGTGCAAGAGGCCTTCAACAAAATTGGTAACCCTTACTTGGGATCTTAATTTTGTGTTAGAGAAGCTAAACACTCTCCGTCTGAACCAGCTAATCGATCTGATTTGAGTTTCTTAACATGGAAAACAGTTTCACTGATTGCTTTGACCTGTGCAGGAAGGGTATCTCAGTTGCATGCTGTTATGGTGAGTAATCCCTACTTCTTCCATACAGACAGGATTTTTTGAAAACCAGTATTTCTTTTATGTCTAAGGTGGTATCCTAACGTACTTTAAACCAAACTATGCATCTCCTCATTTTCTTTCCTAGACCTAAAAATAAGGTAGAAAGGATGCTCCATGTCTTGGAGGTCCTCAGACAACTCCGGTACTGTCTTGACATAACTAAATCTTTGTCTTCGGATCAATTGTTCATTTCTTGTGAAGGTAAAAAGGGACAACCTGTGTCAAAACAGACAGTTCCCAAATTGTTGTCTAAGGCTATTACTTTTTTTTATACTCTCCATATCAAACTATTTCAGACAGGGTCAAGGCCCACTCTTCCAGGGCCTTGAATTAATTTATGGCTTGTTGTAAAGTGTTTATCTCCAGAAGCTTTGTAGAAGCTGCTACTTGGTGTTTTGTACATAATATTACAAAGCACTTGTAAGCTCTATGTCCATATCAAGTTTGGCTAGGACCATTCTCCAGGGGCAGCAGGACTCTTCTCCTTCCACTTCCCAAGTGTAGTTAGCTAAAGCTAATCTACCCATATGTCTGAGGCTACTGCGGCAGTGATCAGTATGATGAACATAATATAGTTGTGTAAGTTAAACTTACCTTAACAGTAGATGTTCAGGTGATTACTGCTGCAGTAGCCTTTCCACCCCACTTGTTTTTGCTGTGCGTTTTATGCCAGGGTGTGGAAATTTATTTTTTTATTTATTTTTCTTAACATTGTCTTTCAGGGCTAAGCCACCCTTTCTCTTCTGGCAGTAAAGTTTTGAAGGGCTCCGCGTCCAAACTTGTCTTTTAATCAGCTCAACTTGAGCTGCTTGATACTTTGGGCACATGGAAGGTGCCCTGAAGCTTTTGAAGCTGGTCGGATGCATATCCCTGGTAGGATATAACTCATCTAGATAAGGCTACTGCAGCAATGATCACGTGAGCATCTACTGTTATGGTAAGTTTAACTTGCACAACTGTATTGTCATTATTGTATTATTTTGCTTGCACTGTACTACCTCACTGTCAGGTGTCATTGCCTTTGCTTAAAAATGCATTCATAAATATAATTTAATTTCTGACACGTTTGAGACGCATTGTAAAAATAAGTTTTTAATGATAAGTTAGTTTCTTGGCATGCATATTTTTGCCTTTTCAGCCATATAGGGTTTCACTGCAGCTCTACAAAAGCAAACTGGACTAGGAACCATTTTATGAAATGTAACTGGTAAGTTCAATTCTATAGTCACAGTTTTTAATAGGAAGTCACTTAAATTGCAGTCTGTAAGTGTGCCAGCAGTTATTCCTTTTCTCTGGCAGATTTCCCCCTTGTCATGATCATGCAGCAGTAGAGTTGACATGCTTGTTTTTTTTTTCTTTTGGTGGTGGTGGGGGGGGGGGGGTGTCCACATGCAAAAAACACTCACATTTCATGTTTTCATTAGGTTGATTTCCTGACAAGTGCTCATCAAGTTGATTCAACACCAAGTTGTAATCTAACAGCTAAAGTAGAGCCCACTTAGTCAGAACCATACTTTTTCTCAGCCCACTTTGTCAATGTCAATGTTTATGTTTTGTCATTGTTTTATCCTATAGCCTGTTCATATGGCTGCACCTGCCGTACTACTTATTTTCTTGAACAAAACATTTCCTTTAAGCCACAATTCTTGTATCTTCATCCTGCTTCCCTTTGTTCTGAACATCCTTTTTAACATCTTAGCACACAGTGCTGAGTTATCTCTGCTCCAGAGGCAGGGGGCTAGACATCAAATTTAAGGTAACTTTTTTTTGTCTTTTTTTATTTTAACGAAAACTATGAGTGCAAAATTAAAAAAAAAAAATCTCACCTGCAGAACACTTTAGTGATGATTATGTTAGTACAGTTGATATGTTTATGAAATAATAAGGCTCCGTTATTTTAAAAAGTAATAAAACCCAAATCTGGAAGTGAGATGCAGTACTAATAATTAGTGTACTAGCTCACTTTCCTACTACTCATGGAGTCACATACATTGTGTAGAAAGTCAGTGGCATTTTACTTTCTGAGTTTAGAGTTGGTATGTTTTATTTAAACCAGCCAGTGTCAGTGTGGTTATCATGTGATCTTTAGTCATTTTTCTAGATCTTGTTATAGGAGCCAATTGCTGTCATCCTCAGAGACAGTTTTCTGTTGCAGGTGTACTTGGGAAATAATGGCAGAGTATCAAGTATGTCTGTGGTTAGGATGTTAGTAGTTCAGACCACTTTAAATAATGATGTAGTTTACTTATTTCTGCTTTTAATAATGACAGGAATTGGGTGCGACTCAGGAATAAACAGCAAATGCTACTTCTGGCAGGAGACCATATATGGTCATTGTCAAACAGCAGGATATATGCAGTTAGAGATGGTTATTTTGTGGTGGGAAGGGTGATGAGAATGTAAAACCAGAACAGATCGAAGAAGGCACAAATCCTTAACAGCACACTATGCTTTAATGAACGACTCTTCAGTCCATCAAAAGGGAAAATGCATAAAGCGACTCTTCAGTCCACCAGTTTACTCTTACTCTGTCTTATGTTTACTGGTGGACTGAAGAGTCGCTTTATGCATTTTCCCTTTTGATGGACTGAAGAGTCGTTCATTAAAGCATAGTGCGCTGTTAAGGATTTGTGCCTTCTTTGATCTGTTCTGGTTTTAGTACTGGTTGGTTGGTTTTCGGAACAGTGATTCTTTTTTGTTTTTGTTTTGATGAGAATGCAAACTGTGAAACTTCATTTGAGCACATTAAAATGATTTTCAGTATGAACAGTCAGAGACGGACAGTACCTGGGTGAGAGAAACTGAAATATATTATTGTGGCCATATAACCTCTTTTTTACTTGATCACATTCAGATATTGGAGATGTACAAAGTCAGAATGTGGTTACTCTGGGGGTGGGTATCCACAGGGCATTCTGTGTTTGTGAAAACAGGCTAACTACTTGCTTATAGTTAAAATGATTATCATTATGATTTGTCTTGGAGAGGCAGTTTATTTATCTGAGGTACATTATTATAGCAGTTTCTTTTTCTTGATAGTAGTCACACACAACAGGTGTACAGTAACAAATTGGCTATCTTTGAGAATGGTAGTGTACAAAACAGCACAGAGAGAACACACCGCGGCCACTTAGGAGCTAAAAATACTTTAATGCCCTAAGCGCTTTTGTATCCTACCTGGACACTTCATCAGATGTATAAAAACCAACAATATTAGTTAAGTTTAAATACCTGCATCACAGAGCAATTAGCCAATCACTGACCACATCATAAAATTTACTATAATGGGATGTCATAAAAAACATTCATAGGTTCATAGGTTGGTACTGGGCTATCTGCCCGAAGGCATATATTAGCCCAGCCACGTTGTGCAGTATACACCACCCCTTTAGTAGTTCCCTAGACCCTTGTATTAGCAGCTAGTACCCTTGGCCCCTATCTAGTAGTGCTGTTGGTGTGATCCCCGGTGTGAACTTTCTGTTACCCATCCACTCATCAAGGTTCCTCTTGAAGAGTGATAGTGAGGGGCTCTGTCTTATGTAGACCGGGACCCTGTTCCATAGTAAGGGAAGTCTCTGTGAAGGGAATCTAGCCCTCCAGCATGTTCTATTCATTGTGTTGAGGTTTATATCCCTAGAGCGTGTAGCTCGAGAAGATTTGGTTTTGCTAAGATGGAGCATGTTCAACAATTCTGGGTTGGACATGGCTCTTGTACGTTAGACAGAGATCGCCTCTGAGAAAGCAGTATGCAACAGAGAACAGTCAGCTTTTTCAATCGTGCTGCATAGGGAAACTGTTTGAGACCAGTAATCCTCTTGGTTAGGTACCTTTGTGGTCTCTCCAGCTGCTGGAGATGTCTAGCCAGGTACATTCCAATTGGTGCATTGTACTCAATAATGGGTCTGATGAGGGAAGAGTAGAGGGGCACCATTACATCCTTAGATCTTGATGCAAACCATTTCGTGATCAGATGGGTCACATAGAAGGATTTTCTAACCACTTTGGCAACATGGTTATCAAAGGAAAGCTGACTATCTACTTTGGTCCCTAGATCCCTTATTTCTTCTTCAGATTTCAGGGGATTACCTCCTATGTTGTAGTTTGCGGGTACTCTGTTTTTTCCAAAGGGGATTACTATGCATTTTTTTGCATTTAGCTTGAGACCATGGCTTTGACACCATGCATCAGTCTCATTTAGGCCCTTCTGGAGGATCTCCATGTTGGCCGGAGACTCTATTATAGGTTCATAGGTTCATACTAGGCTATCTGCCCTAGGGCATTTATAAGCCTAGCCAGAGTTGTTTGGCTTTCACCACCCCTTAGGTTGAAGAATACTATACCCATTAGTTTGCCATGCCTCTGTCCAGCAGTGATACAGAGATGATCCCCGGGGTAAATCTACAATCTCCCATCCACTGGTCAAGATTCCTCTTGAACAGAGCCAGCGAGGTGCTCTGTCTCACATGGACCGGGATTCTGTTCCACAGCATAGGGAGTCTCTGGGTGATGAATCTGTCCCTCCAGCACGCCCTATTTATATCCGTGTTGAGGTTTAAGTCTCTTGCTCTTGTGGCTCTGGTGGATTTGGATTTTTTGAGGTGGAGCATGTCCATTAATTCCGGGTTGGACATGGCCTTGTATGTCAGGCACAGGTCACCTCTGAGCAGGCGGTATGCGACTGAATAGAGCTGGAGTTTCTTCAGTCGGGCAGCATATGGCATATTTTTGAGCCCCTTTATCCTTTTGGTGAGGAACTTTTGGGGTCTTTCCAATTGCTGCAGGTGTCGGGTAAGATGCATTCCGAATGGGGCATTGTACTCAATCATTGGTCTGATAAGTGAAGAGTACAGGGGAACAATGACCTCCCTTGATCTGGATGTGAATCCCTTCATAATCAGGTGGGCAATGTAGAAGGTCCTCCTAACCACTTTGGCAATGTGAGTGTCAAAAGAAAGGTTACTGTCAACTTGGGTCCCCAGGTCCCTGATAACCTCTTCTGTGCTTAATCGTTTGCCACCTGTGTGGTAACTTGGGGTTACCTTGTTTTTACCAAAGGGTATGACTATACATTTTTTGGCGTTTAGCTTAAGGCCATGGCTCTGGCACCAGTTATCCGTTTCTATGAGACCTCTCTGAAGGATATCTGTGTCTGATGGATTTTCAACTATGGCGCCCAGTTTGCAGTCATCTGCAAACTTTGTCAACCACAATCCTCCTATGTTTGCCTGCACTTCTGAAAAGTAGATGCCGAACAAGAGGGTCCCAGGACTGAGCCCTGTGGGACACCGCTTGTGACCGGCTTGGAGTCTGACATGGCACCAGCAACTCTAACCCTGTGGGTTCTGTCCTTGAGCCAGTTTGCAACCCATCTTGTGACATATGGGTTTACATTTAAGCTGGTGAGCTTTTCTATGATACCCGAGTGGGGTATTGTGTGAAAGCTTTGCAAGGTCAAGGTAGGCTGTGTGAACTGCCTTACCCTCATCAATGGCCTTGGTGACTGTTTCAAAAAAGTCGACCAAGTTCAAGAGGCATGATCTGCCCTTGACAAAGCCAAATTGGGTAGGATCCAATGTCTGTAGGTCCCCTATGTCTTTATTTATGAGTTCCATTATGATCCTCTCCATAGCTTTGCAGACCAGGCTTGTTAAGCTTATGGGGCGGTAATTACCAGGGTCCGTAGAAGCACCGCCTTTGTGGAGTGGGACCACAGTTGCCGTCGCCACTCTTTGGAGTGCGTATCCTGTGGTAAGGCTAAAATTAAACAGCAGCCTTATGTGTGGGTTTAGTTCCTCATTGAGTTCATGTAGCACACAGCCGGGGACACCATCCGGTCCCATTGATGCTGTGTTTTAGCTTTAGAGAGAGCAGCTCTCACCTGGGCATTTGAGATGATTGGGAGGCTACACTCTGCTGGGATAGATATTTCTCCTTTTGGGGGGGGGGGGGAGAAATTTTCACTGAACCTGTCTGCCAGTATGTTTGCAATGTCTGTGGGTTCAGTGATTTTTGTATCATTTTGGACTAATTCTGAGCATATCTGGGAGTTTCCACCCAGATTTCTAACATAGCTAAAGAAGGCCTTATGATTGTCTTTTGAGTCCTTGGCGATTTTTCTCTCAAAGTTGGCCTTGTATGATTTTTTGAGTGATCGTAGTTTTTTACTAGTATTGATCAGAGATGTCTTCCCTTTTAGGGATTTTGCTCTATCTTGTAGTAGCTTTCTCCTCTTGTTGTAAAGTTTGTTTATGGCTGGGGTCCACCAGATCGGGCGCTTGCCTTTGGTGGAAAGGGTCTTGATTTTATTTGGGATTGCTTTATCCATGCAATCCTGGAGGTGCTCGTAGAAAGCATTTGTAAGGGATTCAGCAGCGTGGGTTGTGGTTTCCAATGGCTCAGGGGCCTTGAAGGATACCACACCAGTCTTAGGAAGTGTGAAGTTGGCTTTTGAGAAGTTCTTCACTGTGGTCTTTTGTTGGGGTGGGGGGATGTGGATCTCCAGTGAGATTAGTTTATGGTCTGATCTCACCAATGAGGGATATTCTTCCGGTGTGGAGCATTTTGTCCCCATGTTTGTGATGATCAGGTCTAGTATATTTTCACCTCTTGTGGGAATGGTGACAAGTTGTTCCATAGCATTTGAGTTTATGAACTCCAGGAACCTTTGGGCTAGGGTATTGGGGCTTGAGTAATGTTCCCAGTCTATGTTTGGGTAGTTGAAGTCACCCAATATGATGGTGTTTGGAGAGACATTTATACTCTCCAGTGTCTTCAGGAAGGCTGTGTGGGGTTCCTGAGTTTGAGAGGGTGGCCTGTAACATGCTACAAACTGTAGAGCAGTTTTGCCTATGGTTAATTGCACCTGAATGGTCTCTGATGCTTTGTGAGTTGCCACCAGCCTGGAGGTGTGGGTATCCTTGATGAATATGGATACACCCCTCCTTTTGTGGTCTGTCCGGGTTTTGGGGCGGAGCATGATATGAGGTAAAACCTGATAGTGCCGGGGTGCTCTCAGGAGCCTTGAACCAGGTTTCAGTCACAGCACAGACATCGATGTTCTCCATACTGAGGAGGGCTTCGAGGGCGTGCATCTTGAGATTTAGACTTCTGGCATTGAGCAACATTACCCTTAGTTTTTTTCCATTATTGTTTTCTAGGGCGGTGGGTTTAGAATTTGAGCCTTGTCTAAAAAAGGCACTATGGGGGTGGCAAGAGCCTTTGCCAATATCCGGAAACCCAGGGGGTGACCGGTGCAAGCCGTCCCTTGCGAAGCAGCGTGGCTTGTCAAGCATGTCATTCCAGGCAGACAGACATTGGATCCCCTTATTATAGCACCCAGTTTGCAGTCGTCTGCAAACTTAGTCAGCCACAGCCCTTCCGTGCTTGCCTATACTTCTGAGAAGCATATGCCAAACAGGAGGGGCCCCAGGACAGAGCCCTGAGGCACACCATTCTTTACTGGTCTGGACTCGGACATAGATCCCGCTACTCTTACTTTATGGGATCTGTCTGAGAGCCAGTTTGCGATCCATCTTGTGACATAAGGGTTTATACCCAGGCTGGTGAGCTTATCAATAATACCTGAATGGGGAATGGTGTCAAATGCTTTAGCAAGGTCAAGGTAAGCCGTGTGTACCTCCTTTCCCTTATCTATAGCCTGAGTGACTGTCTCAAAGAAATCCACCAGGTTCCGGAGGCATGATCTGCCCTTGACGAAGCCGAACTGTGTGGTGTCCAGCGACCCAATCTCTCAATTTATGAGTTCCATAATGATTCACTCCATAGCCTTACAGATCAGATTGGTTAGGCTTATTGGTCGGTAGTTCCCAGGGTCAGTTGTGGCCCCACCCTTGTGTAGCGGGACCACCATTGCCGTGCGCCATTCTATGGGCACATATCCTGTGGAGAGGCTGAGACTGAACAGGGTATTAAGATGCGGGGTTAATTCCTTTTGGAGCTCACGTATGACAGCCTGGGACACCATCTGGTCCCATGGAGGCAGTGTTTTTAGTTTTAGATAGAGCCTTGTTAACCAATGTGTCGGTAATAATTGGACTTACACAATCCCCTAGAATGGTAATAGGCCCTGTAGGTGGTGAGGGGGGGGGGGGGGAATTTGCACTGAACCTGTCAGCCAAGATGTTGGCAATGTCAGAAGGGTCAGTGTATTTTGTTCCATTTTGTACTAGCTCAGAACAGACCTGAGCATTGCCATTTAGGTTTTTGACTAATATTTAATAAAAAACAAAAGTTTATAAAAGAAAAAAAAAGTGTGTGTGTGTGTGTGTGTGTATATGTATATATATATATATATATATATATATATATATATATATATATATATGTATAAAACATTCATAATATTAACTACTTCATCATATACATAAGCATATATAAACAGACATTATTGCATTATGTGTGATTTGTGAAGTGGCCACCAGATGTCAGTATTTACTTGACTTTTCCAGTGCAATACAAAAACGCCACTTTCTCAGTTTAAAAACTAAACATCTGCAGTATGTACCTCCATATTTCACTATCTAGAGAATACAATATAAATATATGTAGCATCCTTCTGTTCACCTTCACTAAACCTTCTAAAAACTATGAAACTAAAAGACAAACGAAAAAACAAAACAAACAAAATAACATAATACTTAGTGTTTCAAAGGTCTGTCTAAATGGCTTCAAACTGACCCTGTCCAGAACTGCTGCCTTTAGTTCAGTGCTGAGGTGGTAACTACTGGCCCAGACTTCAGATACTCCCAGAAGATGTAAAAGTAAATCTTTTGGGTGCCCCTTTAGATTATTTCTTTTTTGTCGCCATGTAAATAGACATATTCAAAAATAATGCAGGAGTTTAAACAACTTTTTCTGTCCCTGTTCCAAAATTCCAAATAGATTATTCCTCAAAATTCCAAAGAGATTATTCCTGCAAGAGAGGTCCCCTTTTGTCATAACAAAATGCACACAGCAAATAAATATATTAAAAAGAAATTACAGGACAATCCTAAAACAAACTGATTTCAATGGAGCAAAAGGCCCCTCCCAAAACGAACCATACAGCTTCTGACTACATTTCCACCTTCCCTCATGCCACCAGCCTTCCCTCCTGTAATCTTCCAAATTGTCTCTTTCCCTTTGGAAAAAAAACATCACAACAGACACCTAGATTTTTGTGCATGCTTCAGAAATGACATACTCTCCAGCAAAAAAAATCTCTTTTATTTTCAGCATTCGATTCCTCCAGTTCCACAAAATCAACACCAGCTAGTACTCCCAGTGTTTTTAGAACTTTTACACCAGGGTGTAAAAGAACCTCTTCCCCAAAATATGAATGGGAAAGGTTTCTGTCCATTTTTATCTCGTCCCTTAAAAGGAAGGCACTTTTATACCTCTCCTAGATCTGTTTATTCTAAATACTTAAATCTTCCAAAATTCATAATGTCTCTACATAGCTTCCCAAAAGCTTTTGTGGTTATCCTGGGCCTCAAAGATGCATCTCTTCATGTTACTATTCATCTTTTTCACAGGGAGTTTCTAAGATTTTGCGCATTTGGCTTGTTCTTTCAGTTTACTGCTTTGCCTTTTGAACTTTCTTCTGCTCCATGAGTCTTTACAAAGTCCATAGCCCCCATAGTAGCATTTTGTGGGCTTCAGGGTATCTTCTTTAATGAATAACTGGACAGTTTTCTGATTCAAGCAACTTCTCATCATAACGTTCTTCAGGATTTACACTTCACAATCATTTTTTACAGAATCTGAGATTTAGTTTGAAGTTCAACAAGTCAAGCCTTGTACTTCCCATTCTCTAATTTTCCTAGGTTGTCATCTTTAGTCTTCTCTAATGATGGCTTTTCTCCTTTCAGACAAGATTCTATTCTTAACGGATTGCTTTATATTCCTAGTAAATCTGTTTTCTGACTTCTGCAAGAGATTCTGAGAGCCCTGTGATATATGGCATCCACCATTCAGATGATTCATTTTGCCAAACTATACAGGAGGAAATTCCAGTGGTACCTAAAATCCATATGGGCTCAACACCGTGCCAGTCATGAAAGAGCAACTTTTGTGGATCACCAAATTAAAGCTCAATCTGTAAGTTCCATTTCAAACTCAGCCTTCCCTGTAGAGAGTCTCAAAAAATGCATCACACAAAACGTGGGAAGGGGGGATATCTTAAAGGTACAATGAAATTGGTCAGAAGAGGACAAATAGCAACATATCAATGTTAGCGATGAAAGCATTTATTCTGGCTGTCCCATCCTTCTATTACATGTTGTCCCCAGTAACTCTTCAGGTTCTTACAGACAACATAACTGTTAAAGGGGGCAAAAATATCTTACTCCCTGTGCAGATCTGCAATAATGACTTGGGATATTGCTGTTCACCACAATGTCTTTCCAAACAGTGAACATTCCATCAGATCAGAACTCTTGACAGATCACCTGAACAGATCAAAAGGACACACACACAAGTGGATTTTAAGCCTTCCTGCAGATTGTTCACCAGTGAGGGATTCCACAAATAAATCTATTTGCTTCCAACCGTCATCTCAGCATAATTTGCTCCTGGGTGCCTCTTGCAAGGAAGCCTGAACAATGAATACCTGGAAAAGGGAATTTCTTTATACTTTTCCTCTCCTTTCATCACAGACAAAGAAAAGCCCTCCAGAAGATTCAGAAGGACAAATCTATAATTTAATTAGTGATCTTTTGGTCTCTCTAATACTGGTTCTCTCTTCTCTTTCAAGTGGCCATGGGTATTGACAACAATTACCCCACAGGATAGAGTTGCTCACACCACAGAATGGCTATCTAATTCACACCAAATAGAAGACTCTTGGCCCTTAACCTCCATTGTGGACACAGTTAATAGAGCTAGAGACTCTGGCAAAATTATCTATTCCATCTTTCTAGATCTTTCAAAGCTGTTGATACAGTTTTACATTCACTCCTCCTAACTCACCTCTCTCAAACTGGTCTTTCCTTCGCATCACTTAAATGGTTTGCAAGCTCTCTCTGAAATAGACAATAAGCAATAAGATAGCATTCCTCCCTCTCTTCTTACCTCCACAACTCCACTGGAGTTCCCCAAGGTTCCACATTAGGGCCCCTCTTATTTACCATCTTTATCAGTAATGTACACTCATTACGGCTCAATCCTTCAGTATGCTGATGATTCAATATTCATCTGTTCAGCAGATTCCATACCCAAACTCCAACATCTTACACAACTTGCTTTCAGCTCTATAGAAAACTAGCTCACCAAAAATCACCTGCTTCTCACCCCAAAGAAAACTAAACTAATTATTTTCACCACAAGAAAAACACCCCCTTAAACAAAGATCACTTTACCATTCTTTCCCGAAGCAAAACAACTATTGAAGTAGTAACACACACTAAATTATTAGGTGTAGTAATAGATGATCACCTAAAACTTGACCTACATATTCACTACAACATAAAAAAAAAACCTCACCAGAAACTTGGCATTCTGTATAGGCACAAATAATTTCTCAACCCCTCCACTAAAAGAACCCTTGGTATCACATACCTACAATCTTCTATAACCTGTGGCACACCATTATTTACAAACAATACTGTCTTCCCTAAGATCAAAGCTAGAAACTTGCTACAACAAAATTGCTAGTTTTACTACTAATGCCTCCTATTCTACCCACCACTGCACCTCATTACACTCTCTCAACTAGCTAGAACTACCACACTAACTATCCTTTTTGCAACAAATTAATCTTCAAACCTAAATGTCCTACACTTTCCTCTCTTCTCAGCATCTACCAACCCAAATGATCACTTAGATCAGAAATCAACACCTTCTGCAGGTAAATAAACCTAATCTACCAGCAGGTGAGCTTCTATACCAGTGCTTAGTAGCCAAAACCTAGAATGTCCTTCCAGTAACAGTTCAATCCATCCAAAAATTGTCATCCTTTAAAATTTCATTACTTAACCATTTCACATCTATATGGAGCTTTAAGTACACTTGAACTCACTCCCAATATTTAACTACTCCTGCTTCCTCAAACATTCAACTCAATCCGTTCTATTTTCCTTCTTACTCCTGCTGTACTGTGTAACTACCTGACTTGCCTACTTTTTCTGTCTGTCAGTTACTTAATTTCTGCATACTAATCTCTTAAATTGATCAACTGTTTTACTACACAAAATGTCTTAAAATGTATAATTCTTCATATGTGTTATATAATTTGTATATGCTATTCATGTTTATTTCTATTTACTTGTATCTTATTTTTACATTTGATTTTTTTTGTAGCTTCCCACGCCTCCACTGAAAATGGGCTCTTAAATTCCCAGTGGACTATCCCAATAAACAGATTCTAATAAATAAATGCTAAATTTTTGATTCTGTTTGATGGAGTGCTACAAGTAACAAGGGGGGCTTGAAAACCTAAAATTAAAGTATATATGTCTAAGTGAAAAAGATTTTCTGTTTGGTGCTACAAGAGAGGATAAGATCCTTATTAGTTAGATACACCTCTACTTTCCAATACTTGGGTGAGCTGCTCAGTTTAAATCTGCAGTACACTTCAAGGTACATCTGTCAGCCTTATCAGCTTGTCTTCCTTTGGATCTACCTCTTTCTTCATGTTCAGAAGTCAAGTAATTCCTTAAAGGCATCCTACACATCCGACTTCCCAGAAAAGCCATTCCTCCTCCATGGGACTTGAGTTTTATACTTCAAAAATTGACTTTGCCAGCATCTGAACCAGCTTCCTCTGCATCTTAAAAGTTGTGTATCAGGACAGCAGCTTTTCTTTTTGTTTTACCCACTGCTAAACGAGTTTGAGTTACAAGCCTTTAATATAAGTACCTCTTTTCTTGTTTGTTTTTCTTGAGGCTAGAGTTTCTTTCAGAACTATTCCATCCTTTATATCTATGATGGTCACTGAATTTTTTCCTGAAGCAATCTGTTCACCTCCCTGCAAATTTTCCTTATTCTCAAAGCAGTGGTGAAAGCATTTTACATTCACTATATGTACACATACAGTTGTTTCAGTTTGCACAAGAGAAAGAAAGTTAGAAAATCTGATGAGTTATTCATCTCCTTTGATGATAAATAACAAAATCTTCCAATATTCAAATAAACTCTTTCCGGATGGATATACTTTGCCCATCTCTTTTTGTTCTTTTTTATGGTAGGCTTCTCTCAAGTAGCATGAAAATTCATAATTCTATAAGCTGTGGCATTAAAAGCTTAGACTTCGTCATTTTTAGAGGCAGTTACTTGGCCCAACATTCACAGATTTTCAAAACATTGCAAGATTAGTTTTGCCAGAGCCATTCTCCGAGGGTTGCGGGCTCTAGTTCATTGCTTGTTACCCCTCCCACTCTGCTTAAAAAGCTTTATGAATTTCTTATTTGTTAGTAACTGTACACATTTACAAGACATTTTATTAATTGGACTTTTTCAGTGTAAAATTATATTATAAATTCTTCCTACTCAGCATGTCTAGTTTCTTCAGTGGTCTTCCATATTTGGAATATTTGGTAATACTTTTCACTGTGGGTTTTGATCTTCAGTTTGTACTGAATTATGGCTTTACTTGGCAACTCATTCTGGGGAACCTCTGTCTGGAACTCCTGTTTGTCACAGCTTTTACAGTCAGTTTCCTTGCAGCACTACTGATTGTGATACTTTTAATTGTTCATTTTCCATAGATTTGGATATATTTATTGTACATATGACTGATTCCTGCCTTGCAGCTTTCTGTCTTCAGCACAAGTTATGTTGGCTGTTGGCATTGTGAAAAAGAATATCAGCATTGAACTGCAAACTGTCTCACAGCCTTTCTTGCAGTCTTTAGCTTGTAAATGTTGTGTAGGCATCTGCCATAAGTTACCACTCTCTGTTGATTTCCATCCAGCATGCTCCTTACTTTGTATTGATGTTCAAGCATTAGTAATGTAGTTCATAGGAAATAACAAGGCAACTGGATTTTGTGACCATTTTATACCTTGTCAATCTCATTTTCTTGGTGGGCTACACTAATCATGCAAAAGCTGATCTTGTGGTTACCCTTCCAGTTATTCAGTTTTCATTTGAATGAAAATAATGTGCCACATTGATAATTTGCACCAGGAATCATTTCTAGAGTTGGGGAATTCACTGTGTAATGGACCTGTCACTCACCTGTGTTTTATTTATCTGCTGGTGAAGAAATAGATCCTTGGTTCCGGTATTTGGTGGACTTTTTGATTTGTTCACAAATTTTCAATACAAGAGAACCAGAACCTTTGGATCCCTGATGTCATGAAAGGCAAGGCATAGAATCACCCATCTGTTGTTTGTAAGATCTGAATAATGGGAAAACTAATTTATAGGTTCATAGGTTCAGTGTTTTCTGATAGTTTAAGGTTTTTAAACTAGTGATGGTCTTTGTTAGGAACCTATATGGTCTTTCTAGTCATTTGATATGTCAAGTGAGGTGCATCCCAAAGGGGTGTTATAGTCAGTAATTGGCCTAATTGATGCTGAATATAAGGAGACAACAACCTCTTTAGATCTAGATGATGTGCCTCTGCCAGTCAGCTATGCTAGTTTGAAGACTGTCTGACTACTGTCATTACATTATGTTCAAAAGAGAGGGAATTACCAAATTACCAACCCAAGTTTTAAGTTATTTAATTACATCCTCATGTTGTAGTAGGGTGTCTTCGATGTTTTTAGCCAAGGGGGTGGGGGTTACCAAATGTGATGATATTGCACATTTTAGAATTCATTTTGATCCCATTATTAGTACACTAAGTATTTATGAGTGCAAGTTCATGCTCTACGGCTTGGATATCAGAGGGAGACTTGAAAATTGCTCCCAGTTTAGTCATCCACAGAATTCGTCAGACAGAGGTCTTGGTTCATAATCTTGATGGCAAAAAAGTAAATGCTGAACAGTAGAGGTACAAGCAGTGAGCACTGTGGTATACCACTGGCCACCTTTATAATCTCTGATGAGGCACCTACTGCATGCACTGTGTGGGTTCTCTCAGCCAGTTTGCTCTCCCTCTTACATCATAGGGTTCTGTTATAGCTTACTGAGTACACTAGCTTGGGTAATGGTGGCAAACGCCTTAACCAGGTCAAAGTACACTGTGTGGGCAGTATAACAGCTGACAATAGCCAACGAAATTCATTAGACAGGATCTACCCTTGACAAAGCCAAACTACTGCAGGTCTAACCTGATGAAATGTTTAATGTCATAGTTTATCTGGTCAGTTTAAGTGTGTTCCATGGCTTTGCAAACAAGTCATTAGAAGGGTGGTCTGTAATTCCTGAGTTCAGTGGTGGGGTTACCCATGTAGAGTATCATTACTGCTGTTTGAGCCAAGCCTCTGGGATAATGCCAGTGGCTAAACTCAGGTTAAATTAAGGAGTGGCTCTGCCAGAGCTTGATAAGTAGTGTTTATTAAACAGCCAGGAATGTTATCAGGTCCCATTCAGGAAGTATTTTTAGTTTTGGAGAGCACCTTTAGTATATGTTCTTTATAATGATGGGGAGGGGATCTCTGAAACCTTCAGGGATAAATGTTTTTTCAGTAGCCATCTTTGTGGTGAAGTTATCATGGACATTTTTTTGATAGTATGTTGGTAATGTATACTGTATCAGAGTAAGCAGTGCCATTATGAATAATTTCATATTAATGTTGGTCAGTGGTGCAGCGATTAACATTGTTGCCTTACAGCAAGAGGTTCTCTGGTTCACTTCTTGGCTGGAGCTTCTTCTGTGCGGAGTCTGCATGTCCTCCCTGCGGTCGAATGAATTTAAAGACATGCAGGTAGGTGCGTGTGTGTGTGTAGGTGTGCCTTCCTTGAAAGATGGGCACTGTGCTGGCAACTCAACACCGTAAAAATTCACTGCCAAGCATTAGCGGACCGGAGTTCTGCTGTGGCGACCCCTAACTGGGAAAAGCCGAAAGACAGTTGTGTGTTATTTCTTGGCTCTTTGATGTATCTAAAGTTAGAGTCACTCCTTACTTAATTTGGCAACATCTACATTTTCTCTGTCTTACTGCTCTATGGGAATATTCATCCCAACCCTGGCCCCCACCCCAGTAGCCTCCAAAACTTGTCCCAAGCCATCCCTTCACCCACTCAGCCCATCTCCTTCCAAAACAGGGACCACATCACCATCACCAAAACTGAACCCAGCTATTTCAGACTCCCCCAAACAGCTTAAATTCATTTTCTTAAATACTTTTACCATCTATAGCAAAATTTCAGAACTCCATGCTTGTATCTTCCACAGTACATCAGATATTCTTGTCTCAACTAAAATATAGCTAAACCCCCATACACTTGATTCTGAAGTATCACTCCCTGGTTATATCATCATCAGAGCTGATAGAACTCAGAAAGGTGGTGGAGTAGCTTTATTATACCCTGATTGTCTTGAAATCCTAGTCATTAGACGGATGGTCTGTAATTCCCGAGTTCAGTGGTGGGGTTGAAATCCTACCTTACAGTAAACCTATTGCCAAATTTCATAACTCTGAACTCCTCTTCTCCCTTCTTAAACTTGTGTCTTTCGACTTTTCCCGGTTAGGGGTCACCACAGCGGAACTCCGGTCCGCTAATGATTGGTAGTTGATTTTTACGTGCCGAGTTACCAGCCCTGATGCACAACCTTCAACAAAGGTACGCCCATTCACGCATGTCTCCACGCAGAAGACGCTCTAGCTGAGAATCGAACCGGACAGCATCTTATTGTGAGGCGACAACGCTACCGCAGCACCACCAACTAAATAACCATAAATAGCTATGTATTCTAGTACTGTATAGTCCCCTCAGGCAATAACTGTATAACCATGGAAAACCTTCTAAACTGGATCTTGCATAAAATTTATAATGAAAATGTAATCCTAGGCGACATTAATTTCATTTAGCAGATTATCTCTACAAAATATACATTAACTAACCTAAACCTATTTGGATTGATTCAACTCATTTCCTCCCCCACACTTTATAACTATCCCAAAAACAGTGGCTCAATTCTTGACTGGATTTTGGTGTCCGGATCCACTAAGTATCTCTCCAGTGACACCCTATCTGATTCCCTCAGTGATCACCTCCCTGTGTATGCAAACACTCTATAGCCTTCATGTCAAACAATGCTTAAAACTTCCCATAACCTCAGTTATTTTAACCCTGATACATTTAACAGAATTCTGATCTCCTTTAACTGGTCTACCCTGAAAAAATATTCCAGTTGAGGAAGCTGTTCACAAATTTAACTCACATTTTCTGAAAACCCTCAATAGTCTGGCTCTAGCTAGAACAAAACAAATAACCATACTCCTTGTTTATCCAATCAAAGTAAGCACCTAATATATGAAAGAGAAGATACTGCTTGGAAAAATGGTTAAAATATCAGTGCGCCACAGAACCTACAACACTTTAAATAACTACTTAACTGTACTAAAGACAGATTATCACAGACAAGAAAATCTACTTCCGTAACCCCTTAGTTAAATCGGTCATCCAGCGCAAAACATTCTGGTCTTGTGTTAATAGTATACTCCACCCTGGAAGATCCACCACTTATAATTCTGCCTCAAATAACACTACTTCCAAAATAGCTGCTCAATTGAACACACATTTTATAGAAATTATTAAAACCCTTACAAAAGAACTTCCTCCTAACTATCCTGACATGCCCCATCCTCAGACAGCAAACTCCTATTTCACCCTAAAACCCATCTTAACCTCCTATATCAAATTTCCACTAAAACTGAAACACTATTCTCCTTCATAGATAATCTCACAACAGAACACTTCAAACTGGCTGCCAGTTCCATAGCCTGTCCTGTGTCTGCTCTAAATAACAGTCTATCAAGGAATTGTACATTTCTTTTCTATGGAAAAAAATAATCTTCCCCCTTCATAAAGAAGGAACCTCATCTGATATAACCAGTTGCAGTCCTACCACCATATTATCCCCTTTGTCAGAAATTCTGGAGAAGGATAATCACCTGTTCTTCAGGAAAAGCTCCTGACCCCTACAAAGCATGGTTTTAGACCCTCCCATAGCACTACCACAGCCTTAACTTTCACAACTATTAACAAGACCAGAGACGAAGGCAAACTTGTTTCTTCTGTATTCCATAATCTCTATAAAGCGTTTTATTTCGTCTCTCACCAAAAACTCCTCTATCAATTGTTTTCCCTCAGGCTGTCACAACCCACACTAGTATGGTTTGTCAACAACTTAACCAATAGATATCAGTCTCTTAACTCACTCATGACTATAACCCCTTTTTTGTATACTTCCAGGAATTTTTTGGGTCTGCCTTCTTTAAGTGAATTACCAACTAATAATAGGCAGTGTTAGAAAGGGCAAGGAGTTATTAAAATTATACTAAGACACTAGGATTATCTAGGATGTGCTGCAGTAGAAAAATTGATCTTTGCCATACTTTCATAACTTACAGACCTACCTTTTACTGAGGTTTATGGTGTGAAACGCAGATGTGAGAGAGAGGATAATTCACTGAAAATGCTGGTTTATATTGCACTGTACTGGAAATATTGCTAGTGCCACGGTGGTGGTGCTGCGGTAGCGTTGTCTTCTCACAGTAAGACACTGTCCGGTTCGATTCTCAGCTAGAGCATCTTCTGCGTGGAGACATGCGTGAATGGGCGTTCCTTCATTGAAGGTTGTGCGTCAGGCCTGCCAAGCCGGTATGTAAAAATCAACTGCCAATCATTAGCGGACCGGAGTTCCGCTGTGGCGACCCCTAGCCGGGAAAAGCCGAAAGACACAAACAAACAAACAAGTAATTGTGAAAATAATATTTCCATGTGTACTTAATACTTCAAAAACCAAAGTGACTTACAAACTTTTGCATGACATTAAGTGAAACCTCAGATGTTACTGAAAAAAACGGTCTAATATTTACAGTGTAAATTGCACATCTTGAGAGGTATTCAATATAATTTGTGTATCTAATTATGCAAATAACCATATGTTCTCATATTTCTGTAAATATCTCATTAAATGTACACTTATAGAGGAATTTCTTGTTATCTGAAAGCTTATATCTGGTTAGCAAAAATGTTCTAACAGTATATGTCTAGATTGTATAGTTTTCAAGATATGAAGATTTGAGAAAGTTAAGAAAAAGTATACTTTAGGGTTTGTGTGCATTATATATTACAAACAGAACCGAAATGAAGATGGTAGTAGATGGAATAAATCGCCTTTTTTTGTAAGTTTCACAAAGGATGGAATGTACAGATGCAGACATCTCGACTGTCCCACTGAACACCTTAGCACATAGCTTAATTTCTTTCTAATGCATTCGAGGCCCTTGATTCCTACCGGCGCGCATGATGTACATCTTATTTTAGCAGTCTTCATCCTTTCACATTCTTTATCTTGCTTGTAACTTTGTTTTCAGTGTTTGTCTCTTTCTACAGTTTGTCAGCTCATGAGTTTCTAACTTTCACTGCTACTCTTGTAACAAGACAATCTAGTTCTGCCTTTAATGTTACAAAATGCTCATTTTTGCAACTTCTCTGATACAGTAACCCCCATCGACCTTTGTATAAATACTTTGTTATATCGCTTCCAGGTCTGCTTCTCTCTCTTTGATGCCCACAATGCTATGTGCTGATTTGCTTCTGAATCTCTTAATATCCAACCCCATCTGTATCCTCTTTCATTATTTAAAAGATTCTGTTAGTTTGCCCTGTTGATATTTAAATAATTATATTTTACTCACAGTTTCAGTTTCATTTTCTTAAAATAAATGGTGATTTATTCCATCTACTATCCTCTTCAGTGCAATTCTGTTTTAATTTACTAATTTTCCGCACTGTTCCAGCTTGCTGGTTTATGTTCTTGCATTATATATTACATTATTTATTGAAAATACTATGCAGTAATTATATCACTGTATGCAATACTTACTGATAACATTGCTATTTGTATAGTTTTAATAGCTTTTATTGTTAACAAAATATTTTCATTTGTTTTTCTAATGCTTTTTTGTTTATTTTTCAGAAAATGCTGTGGAATGTGAGATGTGTAGGCTGCTAGAAGTGTGACATTCTACAACATATAAATGTTGGAGTTAAGTGGTTCTCCACTTTTTCTTCTTTCCTTCCTGTCAGTACTGGTGTGCCATTCTCGGCCCTTTCCTCTTTAATGTATTCACTAACAATTTGCACAAATCCTCTCAGGAAGTTTCCCCTCATGCAGTATACTTATGATTCTACCCTAATATGCATTTCTGACAATCTTAATATATCTTCAGAGAATTACTCAAAGAGCCTTTAACTCTTTTGAAAGTTACCTACTGGATAATCACCTGCTACTGAGTCTCATAAAAACTGCATTACACTTTTTCCAAAATCCCATCTCCAAGAAAAAAGCAACTTTAAAATTTCTTCCTTAAATAATACCATGGTTGAAGCTGCCCCACACACAAAACTACATGGCATGACAATTGACCGTCTTAAATTTTATTTTACGTATACACAACATCAAGAAAATCCATCAAATACTAGGCACCCTGAAAGAGTAAAACTCTACAAATGTAACTCTAGCTACCACTTACCTATGTGGAGCCCCTATCATGACCACCCTACAAGCCTCGCTTAGTTCAAAGCTTGAACAGTGCTATAACAAAGTCACCAGATTCACTTGCAGCAAGCCTTAGCGGGCTCGCTGTTTAGCACTAAAAACACTTAACTGGCTCAAGCTTGCTTACTACCTGTCCTATACTCAGCTCACCTTAACACATAAAATCATCCATACCCATCCTCCTGCCCAGCAATTAGACCCCAACTCCAGTAGTATATTCCAAATCATCCCCTTTAGTCAAATAATGAACAGCTGCTTACCAATTACAAACGGCAAAGGGCTGCTGAAGTCAGTCTGTATTCCAATAGTGTAGCTAGAACTTGGAGTAAAACTGTATCAGTCACATCTATCACGCACTTTCACTTTTTCAAGCCCTTACTAAAAGACTTCCTGTCTGCCTCCTGGCTTTGTCCCTGCTCCTCATCTAGGAGGGACATAGCACTCTAGCATCCTTTATCACCTTTCTTATACCTCCTTTTAAAGCCCTAAATCACTTAATCTGCTTATCCTGTTCTATTAACTCACTTTATTGTACTTCTTAAACTAGTATACCTACTTCTAATTAGCACAACCAAATTGCTGTTCCATCACTGCTTCTCTGTTAACAAACTTGCTTATCTTCTCTAATGCCCCACTATGTTTTACTTCTTAAATTACTCCTACCTGTCTTATACACCACTCTTCTGTCTGTAAAATCTCAGTACAAGGCTTGTAAATTTATGTTTGTAAATATCTGTACAAAATTTTATAATACTATTATACTATGTTTTCACTAAAACTGCCTTATAAAATTTGTTACTGTAAATATTGATTGCATTAAGTATAATACCTTAGAGCTTTTCCTCCTTGGTCTCTGTTGAAAAAGAGCAGCTATGCCCAGACAGACTTTCCCAGTAAACAAATGTCAGTAAATAAAGGAAGATTGTAATTGTCTTTAGCTTCAAATGCCAACCTACATTCATGGGCTGCCATGGTGGTCCTAGCAGTAGTAGTTTTCAGGTTTTCAGTCAGTTTTATAACTTCAACCTTGATTTGGTATGTTGCGTGGTATGCTTTTAAATTTAAAAAGCGTACTGGAAACTTTGTCAGAAAATACACAACCAAGGCTCAAAAGACAAACCCACCACCGTAAATAGCACAAGTAACAAAAAACTGAGGGTAATGCTACTCAATGCCAGAAGTCTAAACCTCAAAATGCATGCACTCGAGGCACTCCTCAGTGTGGAGAAAATCGTTATATGTGCAGTAACAGAAACCTGGTTTAAGGCTCCAGAGAGCACCCCAGCACTACCAGGCTACAACTCATACCATACATTTGGGCCACAGAACCCAAACCGAAATACAAAAGGCGGGGGCGTATCCATATTCATCAAGGATACCCACACCTCCAGGTTAGTGGCACAGAACGATGCTTCAGAGATCATTCACATGCAACTAACAATGGGCAAAACTGCAATTCAAATTGTAGCTTGCTACAGATCACCCACCATGTCCCAGGACCCCATTCTGCATTTCTGGAAACACTGGGAAACATAACGGTCATACCAAATACCCTAATATTGGGTGATTTCAATTACCCAAACATTAACTGGGAGAACCACTCAAGTACTAACTCTCTTGCCCAAGTTTTCCTAGAATTTATAAACTCAAATGCCCTGGTTCAACAGGTCAACACTCCCACTAGAGGTGACAACATATTGGACCTGGTCATCACCAACATGGGCGACCGGTGTTCCACACCAGAGGTCAACCCTTCGCTGGTTAGATCTGACCATAAACAAATCACTTTGGATATCCATATTCTGCCCCCACCCCCGGACAAGAAAACCACCGTGAAAAACTTTTCAAAAGCAAACTTCACATTACTTAAGACAGAGGTGGAAAGATTCAAAGCCCCCATGCTGAAGGATAACACTGTCCAAGCTGCAAAATCCTTTACTAATGCATTCTACGGGCAGCTACAAGAATGCATGGATTGTGCCATCCCAAGCAAAACCAAGACTCACTCCAAGAAAAGGAAACCAGTCTGGTGGACTCCTGCCATAAACAAGCTATACAATAGAAGGAGGAAACTAGTACAGAAAAGAGTAAAATCCCAAGAAGGGAAGGCATCCCTGATCAGGATCAGCAAGAAACTACGATCCCTCATAAAATCATCCAAGGCGAGCTTTGAAAGAAAAATTGCCAAGGACTCGAAAAATAACCACAAGGCATTCTTTAGCTATGTCAAGAATCTAAGTGGCAATGCTCAGATCTGCTCAGAGTTAGTGCAGAATGGCACAAAATACACTGAACCAACCAATATCGCCAACATCCTGGCAGACAGGTTCAGCACAAACTTCACCCCCAAAAGGGCCCATAATCATACCAGAAGAATGTAGAGTCCCTGAAATCACAGACACTCAGATTAAAACAGCCCTCTCCAAAGCCAAAAACACAGCATCAATGAGACCGGACGGTGTCCCAGGCTGCGTCCTACACAAGCTCAAAGACAAACTAACCTCTCACCTAAACACACTGTTCAAACTCAGCCTCTCCACAGGCTACATACCCATAGAGTGGCGCACAGCAACGGTTTATCTGCTCCACAAAGGTGGAGCCACAACAGACCCCAGGAACTATCGCCCTGTAAGCCTGACTAGCTTGGTGTGCATCATTATGGAACTCATTAACAGAGACATTGGGAACCTCCAAACACTGGACTGTACCCAGTTTGGCTTTGTTAAGGGCAGATCATGCCTCCTAAACCTGGTGGACTTCTTTGAGGCAGTTACCAAGGCTATAGACGAGGGAAAGGTGGTACACATGGCCTACCTAGACCTCGCTAAGGTTTTCAACAACATTCCCCATTATGGTATTATAGACAAGCTCACCAGCCTGAACATAAACCCCTATGTCACAAGATGGGTTGCCAACTGGCTCACAGACAGAACCCACATGGTGAGAGTTGCGGGAGCTTCATCCGACTCTAAACCGGTTACAAGTGGCGTTCCCCAGGGCTCAGTCCTAGGACCCCTCCTGTTTGGCATATACTTCTCAGAGGTACAGGCAAGCACAGGAGGACTATGGCTGACCAAGTTCGCAGACAACTGTAAACTAGGGTCTATAATTGACTTTCCAGCTGACACAGACATCTTCCAAAAGGGTCTCACTGAGACGGATACCTGGTGTCAAAATCATGGCCTCAAGCTAAATGCCAATAAGTGCATAATCATCCCATTTGGAAAAAACAAAGTACCCACAAACTGCCACATAGGTGGTAGCCCCCTGAATACGGAAGACGTAATAAGGGATCTAGGGACCCAGCTAGATAGTAATCTCACCTTTGATAATCACATTGCCAAAGTGCTTAGAAAATCCTTCCACGTGGCCCACCTAATCACAAAAGGGTTCGCATCCAGATCAAAAGAGGTCATTCTGCCCTTCTACTCATCACTCATCAGACCCATCATAATAGAGTACAATGCCCCATTTTGAGATGTATTTTACAAGACACCTGCAACAGCTGGAAAGACCACAGAAGTACCTCACCAAGAGGATCACTGGCCTCAAACAGATGCCCTATGCAGCTCGACTGAAGAAACTCCAGTTGTATTTGGTTGCATACAGCCTACTCAGAGGTGATCTTTGCCTGACATACAAAGCCATGTCCAACCCAGAATTGATGGACATGCTCCACCTAAAGAAAACCTTATCCCCTCAAGCCACATGCTCTAGGGATCTAAACCTCACCACAACAATAAATAGGACATGCTGGAGGGATAGATTCCTGTCCCAGAGACTTCCCATGCTTTGGAACAAGATCCCAGTCTACATTAGGCAGAGCTCCTCACTAACACTCTTCAAAAGAAACCTTGACGAGTGGATGGAAAACAGAAAGTTTACCTTGGGGATCACTTCAGTGGCTCTGCTGGACAGAGGCACAGGGAACTAATCTAAGGGGGCGGCGAAGGCCAGCACATTCTGGATAGGCTTATTAATGCCTTCGGGCAGATAGCCTAGTACCAACCTATGAACCTATAAATGCCTGGTCTTCAATGTCCTATTTATATACAAGACATCATTATTCTTTCAGGAAGACCTAGCTGGGCTTAGAAAAGCTCCATCCCAGGTCATTAGCCTAAAAACAATCTGTGAATCTATGTCTGTAATATCTGTAGAGGATGTCTGGATACTTTTCTTATTATAGATTGAGTAAGTTTGGCAACAGCCCCTTCTACTTGACTAAAGCCATTTTACTAAATATTTTTGTGCTCTGGATTTGTTATAAAAATAGTTGCTTAATACCATCCTTTATAAACTTATGCATATCAAAATACTTCCTTATTTTCCTTGTAGGATTTTGCAGTTGCTGCTCCTCTTGTTCAGTGAGATTCCCTTTATTCTGCAATACTTTAACCTTTGTGAATCCCTCTAAATAATTCCTCTTAATTTTCTCCATATCTCACTCTTATTTCAACCGTGTTTTTAAATTCCATGTTCATTTTATCCCAGTCAGTAGCTGTCATTTTGTTCCACTCATTAGCTGTCCCTTCTGAAGAAATTTTTATCTTCCCTAATAAATATTTGGCCATTTCCACTACCCTTCCCATAAATTCTTCTTTGTCTAGCAAATAAGTAGAAAACACCTGTGACTCATTATTATGTCATTATCCTGTATCTTTATCTTGCTTTTTTAGTGGATGATTGGAAATATTTATTGGATGTGTTTTAAAGCTTTATGTTAAATACACATGTGCCTGTGAAATATAAAATGTGAAATTGTTAAATCTCGCCATTTATTCTCACTGATGGGTTCAGAGCTGATCCTCGGCTCCGACACGGCCGATAGCAAAGCTCAAGGTTTGCCAGTGGCTCGAGACCAAGCCCCTTATCCCATGATGCACTGCTGGAATTACCCCAGATCTAGTTTGCAGTGGCACAGATCTCGGTGCTTCAGATAGCTTGGACCAATATTAATCGATAGATTCATCTATTTGCAAGTTTAAAAACTTTTTTTTCTTGACTTTCTTGATAGGATAGTGTATATATAAAATCTATATAGTTTTAGACTTAGATTTAGTTTTAGATAAGTGCCCTGTGTTGGCTTGTTTTTTTCTGTAGTGTTGGCCTTGTATTTAACCACATTCTTAGGAGTATTTTGATAGATAATTTCTTGAGTGTGTTGTTTCAATTGTTTAAATTGATAATAGAGATATCTGATGAGAAAGAGAAGCCGCATCCTAAATCTGGCTTCAAAAAATGTCTGGATTGTGGACAAAAAATGTCAGTCACTGACGGGCATGTTCAGTGTGTTTATTGTCTGGGGGCTTTACACCTCCAAGACTCTTGTAGTATCTGTCACTCCTCTTCCAGGGTACTTTTAGAGAGGAGGAGAAAATTAATGGCTAGGGATTTACTTCAGCACCCTTTCTTCGAAGCACTGGGTGACCAGGATGGTGCTAGTAGATCCTCAAAGTCTTCCAAGTCTTCAGGTGACTCAAAAGCATCGAGAAAGGCTAAAAAAAATGGAGGGTGTAGGGTCATTGGTTCCACTGTCCTTGGAACCAAGTGTCCCTTCTGTTTGGAGCCAGCTCACAGCTTTGGAGATGGTTTCTGAGATTCCCTCATCTCCTCTGCTCCAGTCAGCACCCTCGGTGCACTCCTCAAAGTCTTCTGTCAGCCTCTCAGATCTTGATATGGATCGGTTAGTGCAGAAACTTTTATGGGCACCAGGCCTTGCCAAATTGTTGTCGGCTCCGACACCGTCGTCGGAGCCGAAGACCATTAACCTGGACTTTACTCCTCCTTCGAGCTGTATTGGACTTTCGGAGCCAGACCTGATGGTTGTTGAGCCTGTGGAGCAGAGACCCGCCCCAGTGTTATCGGTTCCAAATACTCTGATGTCCTCGGTGCTGACCGGGGACTCTAGGAGCTGACACTTTCCTGTCATGTCTGGGGAGGATAGTCATACCGATTTGTCGGTGCCAACTCTTCCTCTCGGGGCTTCGGCTTGGATGAGCTTGGCTCCTACCTCGGGCTTGGAGCCCATGACTTCGGTGTGGGAGGATCGGATTGTCCCTTCGGATCCGTCTACCCCTTCTCGTCGGAGCCATGGTGCGTTCGATGCCATGAGGAGAGTCCTGTCTCCAAAGGCATCATCAGCATCAGGTCTGGCTTCCTCCTCCCCTCAAGCATCTGTGTCCGCTCCTGCTTCTACCAGTCCACCCAAGCGTAGAGACGCTGAGCCCTCAAGTAGCCCCACAGGGTGCCGCCTGCTCTTCTGAGACCTCCCCAGATCCCCCCAGTGAGAAAGTACCCAGGAAGAGACTGTGCAAGAGGAGGCACTTGGACTCCCCACAGGAGTCTTTGACATCTGACACTGACTTGGATGAGTCAGAATGGTCCCCTTGATCCCCCTCTGAGAATGTCTCCTTTGCAGAAATATTAGAGATCCTTAATCAGAGGGGCGGTTGGCAGTCCAAAACCCCTACTGAAGATGAGTCAGTGCTCTTGAAGGCTTTTGGGTCTCAACCTTCCACTTCTTGGGTGTCTCCGATTATGATGAGCTCATGGAGCTGATCTCTCGTAAGGCGTGGGAGTCTCTGGAGGCCATGGAACCTGTCCCTTGAAAGCCAAATCAGTTCATCTCTGCCCCAGTGGACAAAGCCGTTTTGAGTAAGGGAGTGCCTGTTGATGCCATGGTGGTGGCTGCAGCCACCAAAAAGGAAACGTCTGAGACGTCCTCATCTATCCATCCTCCTAAAAGAGATTCTAGGATCATGGATAGATGTGGGAAATGCATGTTTAGTTCAGCAACCTTTTCCCTTCGATCACTGAACTATTTAACCCATTTTACAAGACTACAAAGAGACCTCCTGAAAGAGCTAGGAGATACTCTCCAGGGTGCAGTAGCTGCAGGGGTTGCCGACAAAGTTAACACATAGCTCGCTACCCTTAACTCAGTTGTGAACTCGTCCATGCGTCTCATATCTTACACAGCTGATGGTTCGAGAAGAGCCTCTAGTTCAGGCTTTGCTCTGCGTAGACAAGCCTGGATGCGTCTGTGTTCCTTTGCGGAGCCTTTCAAGTCTTCCTTTATCAACACCCCATTTGATGGCTCATCCCTGTTAGGCCCACGGTAAAGGAAACTCTAACCAGGTGTGAGCAGGAAGGCATGACTCTATCTGCCATTGGAGTCCATTTTTCTACCTCTACTCGGCCCTATCCCAAGGGCCCTAAGGGCAGAAAGATGTGGTTCTGAAAAGCACAAGGGAGCCTTTCAGGACACACGTGGAGAAACCCCCTCTAGAGGCAGAGGAGGGGGTTATAATGGAAGATGCCACCCGCACAGCAGGGGGGGTCTGCAACAGCAGGGTGACAGAGGCCATTTCTCTGGTCAGCCCTACCAGCGCTCCTGAAAGGAGACCTGGCTGTCCAGCTCTGGAGGCAGTCAGGGGTCACTTATCTTTGTACCCAGAAGCCTGGCTAAGCATAACGTCCAATACCTGGGTACAAAGCATCATTTCCAGAGGGTATTTCATACCGTTCTCTTCCCCTCCCACTCCTGTAAACAGAATCCCGGATGTTCCACCCAGTCTCAGGGAACAAGCAACTATAGAGATCTGCAAGTTGCTAGAAAAAAAGAGTCATCCAGCCAGTCCCAGCAGACCAAATTGGATTTGGAACTTACTCAAGATTCTTTTTGGTTACAAAGAAAACAGGGAACTGGAGACCTATCTTGGACCTCAGCAGACTCAACCAATTTGTAAAAAAAGAGAAGTTCCGAATGGTCATGCTTCAGGCCATTTTTCCCTTTCTAGGGAAAGGCGATTGGATGTGCTCCATCGATGTCAAGGATGGACTACCACATAAAGATGGACAGACGCTCCAGAGATCACCTGCATTTCCGGCTGGGAGCCAATCACTACCAGTTTCAAGCCTTGCCCTTTGGTCTCACTACAGCCCTTAGAGTGTTCACCAAATGCATGGCAGTGGTCACGGCTCACCTGAGGTGTCTAGGATTCCAGGTGTTTCCATATCTGACGATTGTCTCCTCACTGCTACCACCGGGCATCAGTTGATTCAGGCAACACAATATACTCTGACACTCTGCCACCACTTAGGCATTACAGTCAACTTCAAAAAGTCTGCCTTGTTGCCATCGCAGCATACCATCTTTATAGGAGCAGAGATAGATACCTCAACCACCACTCTACATCTTCCAGTCGAAAAGGTCTCACTTCTTTGCCAACTCATTGGTGTCAAAGAACAGAGCTACAGCCACAGAGGTCTTGAAGGTACTAGGTTTGATGGCGGCAGCAGTTCTAGCCATTCCACTCACAAGGATGCATATGCGAATTCTTCAATGGCTCCTGTTCGCTTAATGGTCTTACCAGAAATTATCAATGAACCATATGATTCTCATCACAAATTCTTGCAAGAGAGACCTTCGGTGGTGGTTGACTTCTCTTCGTCACAATAGGAAGACCCTTTTTGCTTCCCCCCCAGTAGCCACTGTGACTACGGACACTTCCCTGATAGGGTGGGGGGGGGCATTTTCATGGAAAGACTGCCCGAGGCACATGGACAGATCAAGAGTCACACCTGCATATCAATGTTCTGGAGTGGGGAGCAGTACTTCTGGCCTTGCAGTACCTCCAGGACTCTCTTCCTCTAGGGACAATTGCAATTCAGACAGACAACATGTCAGTGGTCTGGTACTTGAACAAACAGGGCGGAACCAAGTCATATCCCCTTTGTTGAGAAGCCCTCAGGGTATGGCAATGGGCTGTGTCATCCCAGCGTTTTCTGTTAGCAACGCATATTCCGGGTAAATCCAATGCGATAGTGGACAAGCTGAGCAGGGCAATCCTGTTGCCTCATGAGTGGTCTCTCAACCAACACTTTGCGGATTTGATTTTCCACAAATGGGGCCAGCCTTGCTGCAACCTCTTTGCCAGTCGCATCAATACCAAATGCATAAGCTACTTAGCCCTAATACCACCTCCGGGACATCCCCCGAGAGAAGCACTCATACACGATTGGCATCCGGGTCTCCTATATGCATTCCCACCAATTCCAGTGATACCCAGGCTTTTACAGAAAGCAAAATCGTTGGGAAGGACTGTTATCCTCATAGCCCCCCATTGGCCTCGACAGATTTGGTTCCCTTTTCTTCACCATCATCTGCTGGAGGATCCATGGATCCTGGACGCAGTTCCAGACCTCCTGACACACCCGTCGGGGGACCTCCATCCTATATCACAGTCTCTAAAGCTGACTGCTTGGCTGATCCACTTCCCCAAATAGCCAGGCTTCATTCACTCTCAGATGACACAAGACAAATTCTATTGTCTTCTCATAAGCCATCCACCAGAAAACTATATTGCAGTAAGTGGAAAAGGTTCTCCATTTGGGCCAGTATACAAAAAATTAACCGTTTCCGAGTTCCTTTGTCATCCATTTTAGAGTTTTTGACAATGATTTTTAAGGAAGGAGCAACAGCTGCCACAGTTCGGGTTCAGTAAGCCGCCATATCAGATTTCCACCTTGGATTCGATGATTTAAATATCATGGCCCATAAGTTATCTAAGGTTTTTCTCAAAGGTGTTTTTCACATGAGACCTCCTGTCAAAATCCCTTATTCTCCCTGGAATTTGAATTTTTTTGCTGTCTCAAATAATTCTTCCCCTCTTCGAACCAGCAGCATCTTGTGATCTCAAATTTTTGTCCTGGAAAACTATTTTTCTAGTGGCCATTACTTCTGCCCGCAGAGTGTCAGAACTTCAAGCATTATCTATCAGATCTCCTTATATGATTTTCCATGCTGATAGAGTATCTCTCAGAACAAACTCCTTTTTGCCTAAAGTCTGTTCTGAGTCTAATATCAATCAGGTCATTGAGTTGCTAATGTCTTCTTTCCCAACCATTCCAACAAATTGGAATACATGCTGCACAAACTTGACGTACTCAGACAGCTCAGATTTTATCTTGATAGAACTAAGGATATTAGAAAATCAGATCAACTCTTTATATCCTTTTCGGAGGCCAGAAAAGGTAGACCAGTGGCTAAAACAACCCTTTCAAAATGGTTATCGGATTGTATCTCATTTGTTCATGCAAATGCTAACATACCTTTGCCACACAAAGCAAAGGCTCATTCATCCAGAGCCATTTCTACGTCTTCTGCCTTTTAAGCTAAATTGCCCCTTGACAACATTTGTGCTGTAGCCACTTGATCTAAGCCTCATACCTTTATCACTCATTACAAAGTAGATAAGGCTTCCAGGGACAGGTCTTCTTTTGGTTCTATGGTCCTGAAAAATGTACTCCCATGAGCCACCCAGGATTGCGAGTGCTAGGGACACTACCCATCAGTGAGAATAAATGGTGAGATTTAACAACTTCACATAAAGAAGTTATGTACTCACCATAACATTCCATGTGAGTTGTTTATCTCGCTTTTATTCTCATGTCCCTCCCTCCACCCCCCTCCTGGCTGACAGTTGACCTAGAGGCTAGTATCATCCTGGTTGTTCAATACTTCTTCCTTCTTGGGGAGTGCTCCCCTTACAGGGCTATATGTACACGCAGCAAACAAGATCTGAGATAATTCCAGCAGTGCATCATGGGATAAGGGGCTTGGTCTTGAGCTTCTGGCAATCCTTGAGCTTTGCTATTGGCCGTGTTGGAGCTGAGGATTGGCTCCAAACCCATCAGTGAGAATAAAGGCGAGATAAACAACTCACATGGAACGTTATGGTGAGTACATAACTTCTTTTTCTCTCCAGTCTAGCCCAGTTATTTTACCTTGGTGAATGGCATGTGACTTATTTCTGTGTTCCTACTACTGAATTCACATCTTCCATACTAAACATTTTCATATATTTCTTCAGAAATATACACTGTGTTGTCTTTTCCCATCTGTGCCCTGCCTGTTAAATCATCATTATTGAAAATCAGATTCTATTTCCTATCTATAAATAATATTCTTGCTCAAATCTCATTATTTCTCCCAAAATTCTGCAAAGCTAGAATTCTACCATTATTGTCTTTTTCCTTCTTCTTTCACTGTTGGAGCCCATCTAGCAGTCAGCATTAATATTGCTAATTCCCTTTTCTTTCATCCTCAATATTCTGCTAGATGTCCATCCTGATATCCTTTCTTTGTCAAATTTGCATGCTCATTTCTACCCAAATGTGTCCTACAACATTGCTATTTCCAACTTGCATTTTTTAATTTGATTCAGTATTTTTTGCTTTTTTGTCTATACCTGTAGGGCCTTTTACATTCCATGATAATTCAAGCAGAGTAGCCATTATGATAGAAAACTATTGCTACTGCCTATTCTGCATAACTGTTCTTTTGAATGTATATTCCCAACTTTTGGCTTACATGCACACATTAATGTTTGGCAGTCTGGTCTCTTGTGTAGTTGCTTCTTTCCATCTCAGTTTGAACCTGTGTTACAGTTCTCAAGGCTTTTTGCTCAGTGAAAACACTTGTGCGGAAACTAATACATTTTCAGATTTGCCATTCCCTTTAACTTGGGACCAGCATACAAAACTTCAACCAATGACATTTATACTTACAGATAGGTCCAGTTATCCCAAACTGCAATCTAGAACCACAGGTATTACCTAATCTAAAATTTAAAGTAAATGGAACAGACTGTGTTCTCTCTTACACTAATTGCTCTTTTTTCCCTGTAGTCCCCTCCCATATGTGAAAAATAGCTTGCATATTTTCATTAAATTAGCCCTAAGAAAAAGAGTACTGGCTACATTTAAACAGATAACTGAATTGTGTACTGTTATCTTAAATGCATTAAAGTACTAAGGCTGCTATGGAGAGAACTGCTTTTATAACTTTTTCACTTCCCACAGTTTCAAACTTCATGTATTTTTCACTGAAAGCTTGCTGATGTGCCTTTAAATGTTAATTACAATTTACTTTGTACAATTTGCTCAGCAGGCAGTGATCAGACTTGTCATGGATAATTGCTTGCACATGCAAACTTCTCGTCTCCAAAATGGTAATTAAAAAAAGTTTTGATTTTACAGATGTATGAAAGAATGTAAAACACACTATTCGGTCCACAGTTTATTAATTTCTTGCACCTGTAGATGTCTGTCTCTCAGTGAAAATTATTGCTAGTAGAAAAATAGCTAATTACTTTGCAAATACAAAACAAAAAAATGGGAGGGTGGCCTAATGGTTAAGGTGTTTGCCTTATAAACACAAGGTGCAGAGTTTAGGTCTCACAAGAGGTAATTGGCTAGGCCTACAATGGCTCACAAGGGCAGTTAGCCTAGTACTAACCTATGAACCTATAACTACCATTTCAATGGCTTTCATCATGTTATCTTATTTTTCAAGCTAGATTGCTTAAAAATATTCTGTAGTTTAAATGAAGGACAGTTATATAGATGTTCAGCTGTATAAAACAGGAGATGTCATGTTAATTCTACATATAATAAGATTAATACATGTGTATATCCCTCACCTCTGCATCTGAAGAGCGTATTACATTAACTTGTTTCTGTCTGTCTTTTTTTACCTTGTTACTGTGTAAAGCTTGGATACCTTACAATTAAGACAAAGTATTTTCTTGCTTTAATGTCTTAAACAAATACAACAGTAACTAAAAAACAACTCCCCATCTCACATTTAAAATAGCTGTGAGTGCACGCCATACAAAACTAGTTTACAATATGACATGCAATTTACATGATTTCTATACAGATATTAGTGAGACATAAACTTTTACTTGGTTACTTCTTCAGTCTGTTTAGTGTAGTTACTTCAGTCTATTCAGTGTCCTTCTAAAGATTAATAGTATAAAGTGGGTATATACTTTAAAGTTCAGTTTAACACCGCCAACAAAATTACAGCCTTTCGTATCCACTTTTTGCAAAGCCACCTTTGACATATCTATTGCTATATTTATTTTATTTTACATTTGTTAACCAGGGATGTCTGACTGAGCCAAAAAGGCCCTTTTCAGCAGAGGCCCAGGGAGAAAAGCTCCACATAGAAAAATTACAGGTACATTTAGTTATTTAGACATGATCAGTATACACACAAATTACAATAGACATGTTTTTACAGTGCTATGCAGCGCATCAACAGTTACAGTGGAAAGAACAAACAAAAAAAAAAAAATTAAAAATAAAGGTAATAGATTTGTGGTGTAAAGCTGAAATTTGGAACATAGGTAGAATGCATACATAGTGCACAGGTACAGTACATATATTGTAGATTAGCCAGTGTTTGTGAGTAAGATTGAAAACTAGTATCAAGTACTCTAAGTTTAGTATGTGTACCTTATCCACTTTCACTAGCCTGGGGAGCAATCATGGCACTGCCAACTTTGCTTGAGATGTTTCCTGATGAGGTCTTTAAAGGAAGCTTGGACGATGTGTTTTGAATGCTAGTGGGGACAGAGTTCCATTTTTTAACCACTGAACTACTATATAGTGCATCTCCAAAGCTATTGTAAGTGTTGGTGACTTCTAGTAGTAGTTTGCTTGATCTAAGAGGCCTTTTGGCTGAGTGATGTACTAGGTTTTTGAGGACAGGACACTTGTTGGGGAGGTAGTAGATCGAATGACAGAGACAGAGCTGATTGTAGGTTAGGAGGTTGGGAAGCTCAAGCCAGTGTAGCTATCTCAAAGCAGTACAGTGATGAGTTCTATATCAGTAATTTGCAGCAAAGTGGGCAATTCTGTTATAGCAGGCTTCCATTTTACTTAGTTCGGTTTTGTTGAGATTAGTCAGAATGGGAGATGCATAGACTAGGGTGGATAGAAGTTGGGAGCGAACAATGGCTGATCTTGTGTTGTTGATAAGAAATGGTTTGATATGGTAGAGTGATCCCAGTTTGGCATGTACTTTTTTAATAGTTAAGTTGAGATGACTATTACATTTTAGGTGGGAGTCTATGGTTATTCCCAATAGCTTAGCCTGTGCCACTGGAGCGATTGGAGTAGCATTTGTGAAGTAGCTAGTGAATTGACTGTTGTCAGTGTTTTTGTTAGAACTGGTTGTAATCATAAGCTGAGTTTTCTTTGGACTGAGAATAAGTTGGGCTTTGGTAAGATAGTTTTCAGCGTCGGAGAATGCTAGTTGAGTTGTTTGCAGGAGGGTGGGAATGTTTTGTGCAGCACAGATTATGGTAGTGTCATCTGCATACTGAATGATAGATGCATGCTGTGTGGAGGTATGGAGGTCATTTGTGAAGATTGTGAATAGTAGTGGTCCTAAGATAGAACCCTGTGGGACTCCTATAGTTATGGCAGCTGAGGAGAGAGAGAATTTTCTCATTTCACAGCTTGGTACACAGCTGTCAGTTAAGTAGCTTTGGAACCAGGTAAGAGTGGAATTTGATAGGTGATATTGGTTTAGTTTGTTTAGAAGGATTTGGTGCGAGACTGTGTCAATTGCTTTAGACATATCCAAAAAAGAGATGACACCTGCAGGCCTTCATTTTTGAAACAGTTTACTGTGTCTGTGAAGCAGAGGGGGGCTGTAGTGGTACTATGGTCAGGTCTGAAACCATGCTGAGTAGGTGGCAGGATGTTTCTGTCTAGGAGATATTTTAGCACCTGGGTATGGATGCATTTTTCTAGGATTCTGGCCAGGTGGAAGAATAAAGCAATGAGTCTGTAGTTATTAAGTTCAGTGGATGTCCCGCATTTATGTATGGATGTAACATGGGATATTGTCCAGAGTTCGGGCACTTAGTTTTCAACAGTTGATCTGTGTATGAGAGTGGAGATTGGGATAGCAATAGCATCTGCTGTGAATTTCAAGAAATAGCTGGGGAGTAGGTTGGCTGCTATTGATGAGGTTTTTAGTTTGGAGAACATGCTTTTGATTGAAGTGGTGGAAACTGTTTTGAGGGTAAAGCTTGTGTTAGTGTTATTTGTGTTGGCGGGGATAGTGAGGAAGGAACTCTCCTGTGATACTAAGGATAGAATTAAGTTCACAAAGTGGGAGTTGAATTGTGTTTCGATGGGAATTTTAGTGTCGCCTTTTGGGTGGGTTTTAGTAGCTGGTTTATATTTTTCCAAAATTTGTGGGGGTTGTGTTGGTATTTAGTTTGTAATGTCATGTAGTAGGATGTTTTTGTCCAGCCTAATGCATTTATTTGCACGGTTGTGCAGTTCTTGGTACTTAGGCCTTGTGTTTCTTTGTTTTTTTTATATTAAAGTCAGGCAGTGTCTCTGGACTTGAGGATTTGTTTGGTTTCTTTACTGAGCCAGGGGTTTGTAGAGGTTTTAACCTTGATTTTGCACAATGGAGAGACAGTTTCTAGGTGTTGTAGAAATGTTTTGTTGAAATATGCTACAGCCTGGTCAAGTGGGAGGGTTATTGGGGGGGGGGTCCAGTCACAGTTACACAGTAAAGTATTGAGGACCTCAGTAGAGAACTTTTTTGTGTTTCTAGTGGATATATAGTTAGCGGTTTTGCATATGCTTGTTCTGCTACGTATAAGGTATATTATGTTGTGGTCACTTGGGAGACTGCCTGCGTGGGGGTACAATGTGGGGTTGTTAGGACCCAGTCAAGGATGGATTCCCGTTTAGATTTTTTATCACATCTAGTTGGAATTTGGACTAGCTGCTGGTAGCCATGGAGATTTATTAGATTACTTGGTGGTTCTGATATGCAGGTGAACTAATCTAGGTTGAAATCCCCCAGAATAAGGGTTTCTTGTGAGTATGTAGAAGAACACCAGGATAAGAAGTCTTCAAGGCTAGCAGGTGTATTACCAGGTTGAATATAAATCATAATTGTGGTGATGACCTTTTTAGGGTGAAGTTGTGAGATGAGTATTACCCAATTATTGGGGGAGGGGTAGGAGTTTGGTAATTGATGTA